>NC_081535.1:1717661-1980161 GCF_030273125.1 Centropristis striata
GTATTAATGCTGTATTGTATTATATCTGTATTTGTGCTGTATCTGTACTATATCAGTATTGTAGTATTAACGCTGTGTGTCATCTCCAGTTAATCAAGTCAGATTATGTGAACCTGTTGCGTTTGTCAAATGAAAGGAACTTTGATTCTGACTCTAATTACACGCTGATGAAGTTTTATGACCCTGTGAGTCTCATTCAGAAGCTCACTGTTAATTAGAGAGGAGCGGGTTAGAGAGAGCCAATATACTGTATTCATCTTCCACACACTGTCTTTATTATTATAACCATTCAGGACGGATCATCAATATTTCTGGGCAGGAACACTCCTGAGGTGTTTGTGGTCTTCTCTGCAATTATTTTAGGGACCAACAAGAAAACTGTATTATTGAACTGAACACCACACAATGTATTGACTTATTATAAACCTGTTCACATGCAGCTTTATGTGATTATAGCTGAGTCACCAAAATGGATGGATGGATGGATGGATGGATGGATGGATGGATGGATGGATGGATGGATGGATAGATGGATACATGGATGGGTGGATGAATGGATGATACATGGATGGATGGATAAATGGATGGGTGGATGGATGGATGGATACATGGATGGATGGATGGATGAATACATGGATGGATGGATGGATGGATGGACGGATGGATGGATGGATGGATGGATGGATGGATTGATGGATGGACGGATGGATACATGGATGGATACATGGATGGGTGGATGGATGGATAGATGGATGATAGATGGATGATAGATGGATGGATGGATGGATGGATGGATGGACGGACGGATGGATACATAGATGGATGGATGGACGGATGGATACATGGATGGATGGATGGATGGATGGATACATGGATGGATACATGGATGGATGGATGGATGATAGATAATTGATGGATGGATGGATAAACGGATAAACGGATGGATGGATAAACGGATGGATGGATGGATGGACGGATGGATGGATGGATGGATGGATGGATGGACAGATAGATACATGGATGGATACATGGATGGATGGATGGATGATGGATAATTGATGGATGGATGGATAGATGGATACATGGATGGGTGGATGGATGGATAGATTGATAGATGGGTGGATAGATGAATGATGGATGGATGGATGGATGGATGGATAAATGGATGGATGGATGGATGGATGGATAAACGGATGGATGGATAAACGGATGGATGGATAAATGGATGGATGGATAAACGGATGGATGGATGGATGGATGGATGGATAAATGGATAAAGGGATGGATAAACGGATGGATAAACAGATAAACGGATGGATGGATGGATAAACGGATGGATGGATGGATGGATGGATGGATGGATGGATGGATGGATACATGGATGGATGGATGGATGGATGGATGGATGGATGGATGGATAAATGGATAAATGGATGGATGGATATATTATTATCTGATTAAAGTTGAATCACCTAAATGTGCAGCTTCCTGTCCTGCCGTCATCAGGTTGCCATGACGTCTGTCCTCTCACCCTTTATCTGCTCATTATTCTGCTCCTCCATGCTCCCTCCTCCTCCTCCTCCTCCTCCTCCTCCTCATTATTACAGACCTCTGTTAGAGAGGAGAAGTGTTCTGTCCTGACTCATTTTTTGTGATCAATCTCTGAGTCGCACCAGCCGCAGCGCTGCATTCTGGGCAATTAAACAATAACCAGTGGCAATGAGCTTTATGATTAAACTTCTAATCAATGTTGCGTACGCAGTGAAATGCCACACACACTTTTACTACCAACTCCCAATTATAAACCCTATACATCCACACTGGTTCTCCCTGCAGCAGCACACACACACACACACACACACACACACACACACACACACACACACCAGCATCCCACAGGGCCAGGAGGGACCAGTGTGTCAAAGTCTCTCTATTTATTATAGAGAAGAAGTAAGCAGGAGTAAACAAGCTGCCATTACACTGGTAGCATCTCACTTTTCATATATAAAAGGATTGCAGTCTTGCTGCCCCAAATACTAACTGCTGGACAACATGTGTATCACTCCGCAGCTGAAAATAGTCCCCAGAAAACACAGAATTCACTCTTGTTTAAGTAACACTTGGTAAAAACCTGCAGCGGCCAGCTGTTTTAGGACATTAAGGAACCTTAATGAGATGCAACATTAAACATTATTAGTGCTCTACTTTAAGAGGAACAGATGGTCACAGGGCTGACATGGACACTACTGAGAGGAGGACAATGACCAGTGTTGGTGGTATTTTTTTTTTTTTTTTGATAATTTAGTGTCTCTTTTTGTAATTTCACATCTTTTTTACATCTTTTTTTGGTTATTTTGTGTCTTTTTCTTCGTCATATCATGTCCTTTTTGGTCATTTTACACTTTTTGTTGGTCTCTTATGTCTTTTTTTGCTAATTCTGTTTTTTCTTATGTCACTTTACATCTCCTTTTTTAAAACGTCTTCCTGGGTGTTCTGGTTGGAAATGTTTAAGGTGCATTGTTGGTCATTTTATGTCATCTTTTCGTAATTTCACATGTTTTTTTAATCTTTAAAATCTTTTTACATCTTTCTCTTTGGTACTTTTGTGTCTTTTTGGGCAAATTTTCATAATTTATATACAGTCTATGGTGAGAACCCACGTTGACACAGGGAGAACATGCAAACCCAACACAGAAGAGCCTCAGGCCGGAGTCGAACCGGCAACCCTCTGGCTGTGAGGCGAGAGTGCTAAACCCTAGTGATGTCCCAATGAAGCCTCATGAACCATTTCCTTTATTTTCTGAGTCCACTAGATGGCGCTCTCTGTTCAATAAAGGGCTGAAAGAACACTCTGTTACCATCAGTTGATCCTTTTTCTTTGAACTAAGAGCTCCATCTAGTGGACTCAGAAAATAAGGGAAATGGTTCATGAAGCTTCATTGGGAAATCACTACTAACCATTACACAAATTGCAGAATGTGCAACACGTTTGCATTGAAACCTGAAATCTGTTTTCATGTACTGTTCCTCTCTGTGAAAGCCAAGTGTTTTATCTGACTGAAAGTAAGAAGAAAAGTTTTCCACGTTTGAAAGTTATTTTGAATTTCCTGTGAAATAAAAGCAGCCTGAGGGATGTTCACACATCTGTGGAGGCCAGAGAGAGACGACTGGCTGCTGGGGAGAGTTGAGCTGGATGTGACTCAGTCTGTCTGACACTAACACTTCCTCACTGGAGTCAAATTTCACCAAAGTTGAACTCCACTTAAAGCACATACAGGTGTCCACTTACAATATGTTTTATTGTAATTGGAAGTTCAGCCCCTCTAAAGTTTTGGCTTTTTCAGAAGTTTCCATGTCCAATTTAATGTGTCAACTCTTTTTCAGCAAAGGTTAAAGTCACCACCACCAAGTGGAACATGATTTACATTTCTTGCAGAGATATTTCAGATTTTTAAGTGTGTGTTTCAACATTTTTAATGCAATCTTTTGTTTACTGTTTTTTTAGTGTGATTTTGGGCTATTTTTTGTCATTTATTGTGTGTTTCCGTGTGTTTTTTGTAAAAAAAAAAAAAGTATACAAAAAGTTTTTTGTATGTTTTTTATGTGTGTTTTTTGTAATTTTGTGTGGGTTTTTGTTTTTCTTATTTTTGTGTGTTTTTATGTTTATTTGTAATTTTTTTGTGTCTTTTTGTGTGTTTTTTAATGTGTGTTTCTGTGGGTTTTTTTGTTAAAAAAATTGTGTTTTTCATTTGTGTTTTCTGTAATTTTGTTTTTTATGTCTGTTTTTATGTGTGCTTTTGTTTGTATTCTGTGTGTTTTTATGTTTTTCGTAATTTTTTGGTGTGCTTTTGTGTGTTTTTTGTTGTTGTTGTTTTTTATTTCTCTTTTTTGTAATTTTGTGTGCATTTTTTTTTTTTTTTTTACTTTTTTTTTGTGTGTGTTTATGTGTTTTTAGTGTTTCAAAATGTTGATCCAGTAAGTCAAAATTACTTGATAATAATGAGGTTGAGCTGAAAAAGATGATAGCAGCATGACATGGTGATCATTATTTAAGTTTCATATACAGACAGAATGAAAAAGAGTCAAAAACCAACAAAATAGACCCAAACTCTAAAGAGTTAACGTCCGGCTGCTGTCATTCATCAGTTCAGTCGTCTGTTCTCAAAGCCAGTGAACCTGAACTCGTCTTCACTATCCTGCTGCAGTTACAGTGTCAGCAGAGAGTAAAACACATTAATCAGACGGCAGATTAGTCTATAGACTCTGCAACATAATCTGCAATAATACCACTAATAGTCTAACTAACAAACTGTCAGCTGAAAGATTAAACATAAAAAACGACACAACCACTCACTATAATTCTCCTCTCCACTGTGCTGCCTTACTAATAATCCCTAAAAGAAGTGATTCTCTCCATTTGTAGACAGATTTAAATGCAAATTAAAGTGCATCACTTGGCAAGTGGTAAGTGATGAATTATATTCCCTGTCTTCTTCTGCTCACGCTAATTGCTCCCTAAAAAAAATCTATTCTGGCTCCAACCTCAGCTCTTCTTCTTTCTGGTGGATGAGAAGATTTCTGTTTTAACAGCAAACCCTCCCACTCACATGGATATACGAGCTGCTTTTAACTTATGGAATACAAATTGAAACATAAGAGAAGGCACTTTTTTTTGAAGAACTTAATCAGTGCAGTTCATGTCTGAAAGTACAACAGTAGAAAAGACACAAAATGACCAAAAAAAGACGCAAAAAGACACAAAATGACCAAAAAAGACGCAAAAAGAAACAAAATTACCAAAAAAAGACACAAAATTACCAACACCCTGATAAGTGTTTCAGTACACTGTAAAAAAATGTCTGTAGATTTTACAGTAAAAGACGTAAAATGATAAATTGGTTAATTCAGTTTCAGTAACAATGAAACATTGTAAATGTTTATATCAGCCAAAACAGGATTTTTTTTACAGTTAGTTAAAAAAGTTACAAAAATACATTACTCCACTGTAAAATACACTGTAATATGTATTTAATGTAACAAGCATCACTGTAATTTTTGCATTTATTTATTTAGTAAAAATACTTTTTCTTACTGTTAAATGTACTAAACACCATATCTCTAACAGAAATATACTGTAATATTTTTATTGGCCGACCGCAAAGCCTTTGATGCTTTGATGTGATTACAGTTACAGATACACACACACACACACATGCGCGCGTAAGTGCGCACACTCCTCCAGATACACGTTTCACATACACACACTTTGAGGTTAAAGGTCATAGGTTGCTGTATAAATAAATACTTGTAAAGGAATGCTTGTTGTAGGTGTGCTCCTTGTATATTATATAGTATCATAACATTACTAGTATTAATTGTTATAAATCTCTGAAGAATCTCATCATAGTGTACACACACCGGCAGTAGCCCCCGTGGCCCTTTCACTATTTACCCAGAGGAAATTTTCTAGTTTTCTTTGGCATCCATGTAAATACGCTGGTTGAAATCTCTAATAATGCTGATATCAATGGGGTCTCTTTACAGGAAACTCCTGCTGGATTAAGATCAGAGCAGCTCTGATTCAGGAAATCCCACTGCACCATTTGGAACAACAACAGGAAAACAAGAGACCTGACACACCAACAGACGTTAGATAGATATAATAGTGACAGAAATAGTGAAACTACACAGTTGCTGTTCAGACCAAGGACCTGTTTGTGTATCTTGAATATTGTATCAGTTTTAATGATACTCCACTGCTCCGCTGGTGATGGAGGAGGACACAGAGTGGACAGACTATTATTATTACTATCACCTCCCTTTAGATGGTCCCAGCCAAGCGTTTGATCAGGTCATTGTCACAGACTCTTGTGACATTATCAGAGGCGTGAGACCACACACACACACACACACACACACACACACACACACACACAGAGCAGATAGAGCAGATAGAGAGGTAAAGCAGCAGCTCGGACCACTGATCCCTAAAGCTACATTAAGAAGAGGAGAGCTGCTTTATCTGCTCCTCTGGCACTTCTTTCACTGAAACATCCTTTTCTCCAGCCATCGCTCCCTCACCTCCCTCTGTGTGTGTGTGTGTGTGTGTGTGTGTGTGTATGTCTGTGTCTGTGTGTGTGTGTGTGTGTGTGTGTGTGTGTATGTCTGTGTCTGTGTCTGTGTGTGTGTGTGTGTGTAAAAGTAAAAGTATTAATACCACACTGTGAAATGACTCCACTACAGTAAAAGTCCTGCATTCAAAAAGTACAAAAGTACTCGTTATGCAGAATGAACCCACTCAGATTGTTTTATGTATTCTAAATATATATACATTTTTGGTAATATTGTGTATTTTATTTTGGTAATTTTGTGTCTTTTTGCAAATGATGTTGCTTTTTTGGTAATTGTAAATCTTTTTTGTAATTTTGTGTCTTTTTGGAAAATGTTGTCATTTTTTAATTTTGTGTCTTTTTTAATTCTTTTTTTATTTTCTATTTTTGAAAATTATGTGGGTTTTTGCCTGTAATTTTGTGTCTTTTTTAGGTGAAACGTATAAGCAGTTGTTTTGTGCTGTAAATCAAGCTACAGTCATTATATTGTGCAAACAGCATTCGCTTTATAATGAATGAAAACAACTTGCTATTTACTTTTTACTATAAAAAAGGCTTTAATGCAACAGTGACAAGAAAAAAAGAAAAAACTAAATGTCTAGCTGTCTTTGGCTGGATGACCTCATGTGTTCAGGATCTTATTCCAAAGATGTTCTGACAGTCAAGAACGTCCTCACAGCGCTAAATATGAGCTAACTTGTGTCTTTAAGCAGCTCTGAATGAGGCTTTAGTGCTCATATCCCGATCAGATCTGCATTTAGAGCTGCTCAATAACCCCAGACACCTTTCTTTATGGAGAAAATGAGTCTAATCTCTGCCTCTCGTACCTCAGCTCTCTTGACATTTCCTCCATTCCTTGTGTCCTCCTGGCTAAAGGAGGAGAACAGCAGAGATTAGATATCGACTGTGTCTGACTGCTGCTACCTTTGTCTTCTTAAATGGCCATAACTTGTTATAAATTAGAGTTTATAGATGAACCGAAGCTTCTTCCAAACTTAAAAAAAAGAGAGGGACGGACATGCAGAGTGAGCCAAAGTCCAGACAACACATTCATCTCCAGTTAGAGACGTTCAGCTGAAATGATTAAACTTTAATTAGCCATTAGCTCCGTTAGCTTTCCCTCTGTTCTCTCTGTCGTTCATTACAGCTTTGAACAAGTCTCTTCTTCATTTCTTTTATCACCTCAGCAGTCTAGAAATGGTTTTCTTTCTGTTTAATTTCTCTCCTCTAACCTCTTTCCTCCCCTTCAAACACCTTCTGTCCTTCCTCCTCTTCCTCCTCCTCTTCCTCCTCCTCCTCCTCCTCCTCACCTTCCAAGTCTTTTTAACCTTCCTCCTCACTAATTACGTGTCTTCTCCTTTGTCCAAAGCTCCTCTGCAGTCATCCATCATCAGGGATTCCCCTCACTGCTCCTCTTTAACTCGTAAACACTGAAGCGTTTTCTGTTGTGTCACCGATGAAGAAAGCCGACTAATGTCTCACGTTACCACGGTTACAGCAGAGCTGAATCATGCTGTTGTCACGTGACTGATCCACGGCCACAATATTCAGCTTTTGATGCATTTTTATAGATAAGCCTAAACCTAACCCTAAAAATCTAATCAGTTCATCCTTGAGTCCAAGTGGACATTAGTGCCAATTTTGAAGTTATGGCAATTCTAATCTTTTGTGTGAACTTTTTCATAATTAAAGTATGAATTATTGGAGTCTCAGACAAAAAGACATTATGTGAGGTCAAAGTGAGTATGATTTTTGACCCCCCCCCCAAAAAATAAAAATAAAAATAAAAATTCATCCTTGAGTCCAAGTGGATGTTTGTGCTAAATTTTGAAAATTTCCTTGCGGTCATTTCAGAGATATTGTTGTCAAGAGAATTGGACTGATGTGAGGTTATAGTTTAGTGATCTCGAACAGCAAAATATCATCAATTCATCCTGGAGTCCAAGTGGATTTTTGTGTCAAATTTGAAAACCTCCCTTAGTTATCGTGTTCATGAAAAGGGACGGATGTGAGCTCACAGTGCATTGACCTTTTATCTCATATCACTAAAAATCTAATCAGTTCATCCTTGAGTCCAAGTGGACATTTGTGCCAATTTTAAACAACCAACATGTTGACTTTTGACCTTTTATCTATGAAATGTCATCACTTAATCTTTTGTGTGAACTTTTTCATAATTAAATTATGCATTATTGGAGTCTCGGACAAAAACACATTATGTGACGTCAAAGTGTGTATTATTTTTGACCCCAAAAACAAATAAATTCATCCTCGAGTCCAAGTGGATGTTTGTGCTAAATTTAGAGAATTTCCTTGTAGTCATTTCAGAGATATCACTTTCAAGAGAATTGGACTGATGTGAGGTTATAGTTTAGTGATCTTGAACACCAAAATATCATGAATTCATCCTTGAGTCCAAGTGGATGTTTATGCTAAATTTAGAGAAGTTGCCTCCAGTCATTCCGGAGATGTCGCTTTCAGAAGAATTGGACTGATGTGAGTTCACAATTCATGGACCTTTGATCTTAAATCACTAAAAATCTAATCAGTTCATCCTTGAGTCCAAGTGGACATTTGTGCCAATTTTGAAGAAATTTCTTGAAGCCATTCTTCAGTTATTTACATTTATAAGGTGGTATGGATGGTTATAAGAACAGCCACCCAGCCATGGCTGTGACTCGGTGGAGGCATAAAAAGGTCAACACATTTTTCAAAGTGACAAATAAACTCTAGAAAGCAGATAATCGACCTGTTTTCAATTACGTTATCAGCTGTTGCTGTTATCAGTGACAAACAGTAAAGCCAAAGAAATGTACATAAATACACTGAACTGGAATATAAATGCAACACTTTGGTTTTTCTTTTCATTTTTCATGAGATAAAATTAAAGATTTATGCACACAAGATTTTTCTTTCAAATTTTGTGTACACATTTATTAAATCTAGTGTTAGTGGGCACTGCTGCTTTGCCAAGATAATCCATCCTCCTGACACATGAAGCATATCAAGATGCAGATTAAACCGTCATTATTACACAGTTGTGCCTCGGGCTGGATACAATAAAAGGTCCCACAAGCCGATATTCATGACCATGCTGACCAAAACAAACAAAAAAATATGATATTATATTATTAAAGACTCAGGTTACTTCTTTCACTCTATGCCAGAGGTCTCAAACTCAAATTACCTGGGGGCCACTGGAGGCAGTATCAAAATGAGTAAAAAAAGACACAAAATGAGTAAAAAAAGACACAAAATGACAGAAAAAAGCTAAATTACTTAAAAAAGAAACAAAATGACCAAAAAAATACACAAACTTCCCTAAAAAGAGATACAATTATTAAAAAAGACACAAAATTACCAAAAAAATACACAAAGTTACCAAAAAAGACACAAAATTATTAGAAAAAGACACAAAATTATGAAAAAAGACACAAAATTATGAAAAAAGACACAAAATTATGAAAAAAGACACAAAAATTACCAAAAAAGACACAATATTACTAGAAAAGAGAAACAATTATTAAAAAAGACATAAAATTACCAGAAAAGACACAAAATTACTAAAAAAGACACAAAATGACCGAAAAAAAAGAAACTAAATTACTTAAAAAAAGACACAAAATCACTGAAAAAATGAACAAAAAATACAATAAATTACTAGAAAAGAGACACAATTATTAAAAAAGACACAAAATTACCAAAAAAGACACAAACATTACCAAAAAAGACACAAAATTACCAAAAAAAAAAGACACAAAATTACCAAAAAAAAGAGACAAAATTTCCAAAAAAAGTAATTACAGGGACCTTCCACACACAACACGGTAAAGTGCCATTCATATAAAACTCACATTAAACTTTCATATCAAGGTGGGGGCCACAAAATATCATCACAAGGGCCACAATTGGCCCGTGGGCCGCCAGTTTGAGACCTGTGATTCAAACATTAAAATCTATTCACTCGTATTTCTGTTCCGTCTGTGACCTGAGAGCCGGAGCGAGCCTTAGACGTGGTTATGAATTATTTCCTTCGTGTTCAGATATTATACATCTATATATTGATAAACGTCTTTGCAAAACTTTGCAGCGCTGCTGATCTTTGGGAGCAGTTTGATCTTCGGAGCAGGAAGAACATCTTAATGATGCAACTCTGACAGCAGCAGAGCAGAGACACGCTGAGTGAAATGTGAGTGAATAATCCTGAGTGACTGATCCTGTCGGAGAATACTAATGATGCATCACACAGCCACACTGCATCAATAATCCTCCACTGCTGCTGCTCTGTTAAACTGCTTCACAGTGGCCCAGAGCTGGGACCAGAGTGGAGACCAGACCAGTTTATGAGACCAGCGGGGACTCGTTCTGCTGCTTGTTGTCCAGTTCTAACAAAGAATACACGCTGACTGGAAAAATCCATCAGAGACAGAGTCTGTGGAGCTTCTTTATAAGCTTAACCCATACTAACATCTGCTCTTAAACACTTCTAGCATCGCTTCTAGAAATGCCTGTGTTCAACATGTCCCCACTGCGGGAATTATAAGGGAATCTTAATCTTACTATGGGTCATTATTTACTTTTTTAATAAGAATGGGATGGACTGACATACGAATGTAATAATTAAACCTCATAACAGTATATTAAGCAGTTAAAATGAGCCCTATCTTGAGGAAATTAAAATGCTGTTTACATAAATGCATCAATAAAAATTATCCAATAATATATTTAGAATATATAAAACAATCTGAGTGGGTCCATTCTGCATAAGGAGTACTTTTACTTTTGTACTTTTACTTCAGTAAGTTTTTAATGCAGGACTTTTACTGTAGTGGAGTCATTTCACAGTGTGGTATTAGTACTTTTACTGCAGTAAATGACGTGAATACTTCTTCCATAACTGCAAATAGTAGTTAGCTTAGCAAGCTATTTAGCTAACTACTTAGCCACGAAGTTAGCTAAGTTGTTAGCTTAGCAAGCTATTTAGCCAACTACTTAGCCAATACGTTAGCTAAGTAGTTAGCTTAGCAAGCTACTTAGCCAATACGTTAGCTAAGTAGTTAGCTTAGCAAGCTATTTAGCTAACTAAGTAGTTAGCTTAGCAAGCTATTTAGCTAACTACTTAGCCAAGAAGTTAGCTAAGTAGTTAGCTTAACAAGCTACTTAGCTAAAAAATGGATAAGAGTAGTGACACAAAAAGGGATTTTATTAAAAAATGAATAAAGGAAAACATAAAATTAGGATGTATGATGATCAAAACAAACTAATTGAGGAAAACCTGGAATACTGAATGATGAAAATAATTTATTTTAATGATATAGAACATTAAAACTCATACATATCGGGTCACTTTAGACCATGTTGTGCATCAAAGGGTTAACAGAAAGGTCAGAACATAAACACTTATTATTTTTCATCTGCATTTAATGCAAAACTGAAGACTACACGAGGCTTTAAAACTGGGACAGTAGTGATATTGTGCAGCCTGGAGTCCCCAGCTACAGCCTCATATATCCTCTCTTTGCATTGTTCATGCAGAGCTGTCAGCCTGCTCTCCCAAAAGCCTCAGAGAAATATATTTCCTCCTGCCAGAGAAGCAGACGGGTCTAGAAACAGGAGAAGGAGCGGTGAGTGGCTTCACTGCTGACAGCTCAGCCTCAACTCACAACCTGTCCAATGAATGTGAATTATGAGGCTTTTTAGCTCATTTAGCTTTTATAAGCATGAGTCAAATCTTACAAAACCCTCCACCAAATTCCTAATGACAGGTTTAATATTTAAGACCTCACCTAATAAAAATCATACATGAATATGCTGAATACCACCTAGTTTGACTTCAATTTATTAATTTCTTGGATCATTTAAAGACATTCGGAACATCATTTTAATCGTCTGATAACAAGTTTTTTTTTCAAAGCTGCGTAACAAAAAACGAGGTCACGTGGAGCGTCGACATGAAACTTTCTCCAGTTTTTTGTTTGGCGTTCCGAGGTCGTTTAAAACCAAAAATATGATCGTTTTAATTTGATAGTACAGAAATATTTATTGAAGTGTAAAAGTAGGATGGGACGAGGCAGGGGGGGTCTAATTATCTAACACTGTTCCTATAAATAAATATGTTTTTATGGTAATTTTTTGTGTATAGTTTTATTATATTTGTATTTTACCTTTATATGTTCATATTTGCAACCTATGTTTTAACATTTTCTCAGGTCTTAAACAGTTCATTGAGCATATTTGTGGTTTTTATTGTCATAAATAGTAAAATTTTATTTCAGATTTCATGATTTTTGCGCATTTTTGGGCTCAATATGTTAATAAAGTGGGTAAAAATAAAAAATAAAAATAGTCAGATGATGTTGAAGTTGTGCTGAGAAAATACCAAATACTAAAAACATGAGTATAGTAAATATTATGTAGTATTTCAGACTCCAGAGGGTTAAAAAACTGACAAAAACCCTCCAACTTGTCATCTGATTTGATTGGTTTAGTGTTATTCAACGTTTCCTGCAGAGCCCCGCCCACTTCACATCCGTCTGAAGAGCACAGAGAAAAAAACACAAACACACAAATCTCTAATAACTAGAACTGTGACAGAAAGTAGTTCATCCCATCACGTCCTGCTGCTGTAGAAATGTATGGTGGTGGCCTGAAATAACCCCAGCAGATGTTTCCAGACAGACACTGAGTCAGATTAGACTGATTGGTTATGATTGACCCACATTGTGCTCTAAGCTGCTATCACTTCACTGTTGTGACTCGTTGTTACAGACGGGAACCTTCAAATGTTCTCAGGACAAGAGTTTATCAGATCTCTGCTGTAAGTACTCTGTTAACCCATTAAGGCCTAAAACGGCTGTAAAAATGTCTCTATTATACCTAATATCCTTGTGTCAGGTCTCTTGTTTTCCTGTTATTGTTCCAAATGGTGCAGTGGGATTTCCTAAATCAGAGCTGCTCTGATTTTAACCCATTTAGGCCTAAAACGGCTGTAAAAACTGCCTGTAAAACCTCTGATTGGTGATTTTAAAATCAGCCCCTAAAACCTGAAGTTTCTCTGTAAATCCAACAGAAGTGTCAACTCTTCCTACTAAATAATAGATTTTTCAGCCTCTGTAGCAGATAGAAATGAAATTCATAAAGTATCTGAGAGCTTATAGCTGTTATATCTGAGCTTTCTCCGCTATAGTCGTCTTCACCATGATTTATAAGTTCTGGAAAAGTCCCATGATGCATTGCGACACTCCCACATGTTCTCATTTTGTGTCTTTTTTTAGTCATTTTGTGTCTTTTTTGGTCATTTTCTGTCTTTTTTAGTCATTTTGTGTCTTTTTTTAGTCTTTTTGTGCCTTTTTTTTAGTCTTTTTGTGCCTTTTTTTTAGTCATTTTGTTTCTTTTTGTGTCTTTTTTTTGGTAATTTTGTGTCTTTTTTTAGTCATTTTGTGTCTTTTTTTGGTAATTTTGTGTCTTTTTTTAGTCATTTTGTGTCTTTTTTTAGTCATTTTGAATATTTTTTTGTCATTTTGTATCATTTTTTTGTCATTTTGTGTCTTTTTTTGTCATTTTGTGTCATTTTTTTGTCATTTTGTGTCATTTTGTGTCATTTTTTTAGTAATTTCGTGTCTTTTTTTGTCATTTCGTGTCTTTTTTTTGTCATTTAGTTTTTTTGTGTTTTTTGTGTTTCAAAATGTTGATCCAGTAAGTCAAAATGACTTGATAATAATGAGGTTGAGCTGAAAAAGATGATCCCAGCATGACATGGTGATCATGATTTAAGTTACATATACAGACAGAATGAAAAAGAGTCAAAAACCAACAAAATAGACCCAAACTCCAAAGAGTTAAACTTTCTTTTATCATTAAATCATTAAATGTGCTCTGGACCTCAGTGTGCAGATCTCTGTCCATATCTGAAATACATCTCTGGATTAAAAAACCAAGCACACTGCAGTGAATGAGGCAGAAATGAAAAAAAAAAAAGCACTTTAACTGGCAGATTTGACTGCAATGAGACACTTGTGAGCATATTCTGAATAAACGTTTCCTCCAAGATGAACATAAAAACGTGTGAAACCACAGAGCAATGTCCAAAAATACTAAAAAGTGGCACAGAGGAGAGAAATGAAGAAGTAAGCATCTGTGTTATTGGATATCACCGTGTGAGATGTGTGTGTTCAACGACACACTGAACCATCAGAGCCGTCACTGAAGTCGCTCCCACTGAAAATGTGCACTTTGCATTTATAAAATGTGTCTACTCAGAATCCACAGGGCTTTTTTCCATTTGTCCCTGTTCCATTTGTATGACGGAGCAGTTGCAGTGACTTTGTAGTCTGTGCCAACAGATATGATACAATTACCAGCGTTTGGCTCAGTGGGCCGATTGATAATGTGGAGAGAAAACCTGCAGGAGCCTCATCACACAGAGACAGATGGGCTGCTTCCATTCAGCCGGACCCCTAATGGCACACTACATCTGACTGTGTGTTACCACCACGCACTGCAGGTGTGTGTGTGTGGAGTAGAGATATTATAAAAGGAACAGAATATTAGTGGGGCGGCACCGCTAACCTATTGTTCATTTTGTAATTAAAACACCAACTTTGGTACATAAATAGCTTAACCCATTGAAATGAATGGGACGGCCGAAAAAAAATGAGCGAAAAAGAACAATAATTGGAGATTTTTAAACGTCTCCTTCTCTGGCATAATTTCACCTAGAGACTCCATTTAAACTTTAAACAGTAGACACAAGTCTTGTGTATCGGTGTATTAATCCACGTTTCGATAGGTCATATAGTTTTTTATCAATCCCTGTTCAAAGACCATGATCATTTTTGGAGAAATTCTGAGATTATAATGGGTGTGTATTGCACGGAATGTTCGTGTCACAGTGTGTGACATCATCACCAGAGTGTAGAGGGAGAGAAAAAACTGTCAAAAAATAAATTTTAAAACTGCGCTCCAGGCCGCAAATTCCACTCTACAGAAATAATTTATACATAGAAACGTAGGAAAATTAGTCTTCTCACTCACAATCCTCTGGTAAAGCTGTCAGAGTTATAGTTTGGGCGTAGGACGCACAGATGATCCACCAACACCACCAACAGCCTCATTGGCTCCCATATTAAAAACGCAGGAAGATTTCTAAAAAAGGGAGATGGAACAGTTTTTTTAGATCGCTCTAACAAAGCTATTTTTTCATTTTTCTTAAAAAAAAATCATATGTAGACGTTCAGGAAGAACTCAGGACGCTCAAAGTGAAGTCGGATCAATGATAGGTATTATGGTTTTGCCAAAAATGCTTTCTGTTCAAGGCCAGAAATTCCAGTCTGTCCACCTCTGCTGTCACTGTGCTGGAACAGGTGTCAGGTAATTCTGTTGATTGCTTTGATCTGATTGCCTTTGATCTTTGATGTGATTACAGTTACAGAAACACACATACACGCGTAAGCACGCACACTCCTCACACATGCATACATATGCTTCAAACACACACACACACACACACACACACACTTTGAGGTTAAAGGGCATAGTTTGAAATCTCTGAAGAATCTCATCATAGTGTACACACACCAGCAGTAGCCCCTGTGGCCCTTTCACAATTTCCCCAGAGGAAATTTTCTAGTTCCTCATCTTATTTAATGCTGCTGTGTGTTTCTGTGCTCTATCTTTTGATATCAACTTATTTTATGATTGAATATTCCAAATATTCTTTAAATATCTTTGTTTTGATAACAACAGATCATTATTTCCATTTTGCCTCTCATACTTTATGAAGAAAAAAAGTTTTTGTATTATTACATAGCTAACTACTTGGCTAAGCAGCTTGCTAAGCTAACTACTTAGCCAAAAAGTTAGCTAAGTAGCTAGCTTAGCAAGCTACTGAGCTACTGAGCCAAGAAGTAGCTCAGTAGTTAGCTTAACAAGCTACTTGGCTAAAAAATGGATACCGGTCATTTTTGACCCATGTTGTGCATTATAAAAGTAGTCACACAAAAAGGTATTTTAAATAAAAAATGAATGAAGGAAAACATAAAAATTTGGATGTATGATGATCAAAAACAAACTAATTGAGGAAAACCTGGAATACTGAATGATGAAAATAATTTATTGCAAATATATAGAACATAAAAACTCTGTCGCATCTCATACTTTATGAAGATAACAGTTTTTGTATTGTTACATAGCTAACTACTTGGCTAAGTAGCTTGCTAAGCTAACTACTTAGCCAAGAAGTTAGCTACACACTATATAGAAAACTCAAAGATTCCATATTTTTGTCAACGTAACAATAAAACGGTCACATTCAGAGTGTCTATAAAATGTTCACTCTCATTTTTTCCTCCTCTTCCCTTCTTCTGGCAGCTAACTGAGCCATTAAAGGAGGATTATAGGTCCGACCCTGCTCATTATCATCTCTGCCTGCTGAGACAGACTGACTGATGACACTCAGCATAAGCAGTGTGTGTGTGTGTGTGTGTGTGTGTGTGTGTGTGTGTGTGTGTGTGCTGACTTTTCAACCCAGCGCTCAGAACAAAAACGATGAAATTCTGTGTTATCAGAGTAATAATACTGTTTGATGACTCAGCAAATTTGCAGGATTGTTAACCTCTGACCCTGGAGGATTTCCTGTGTGGAAACGATTCGCCCTGTGTGGGAAAATAACATCGATCTGAATCTGAAACCACCAAGAATACAGTTTATTTATTTATTTATATATTTATTTACTGAGGGTTGCAGCCATTCATCTTCTTCTTCTCAAGTTTCTTTTCTGTTTAAAAACTGAAACCTAATTTAACAAAATCCCATGAAGATGCTTCTGTGAAATAACCCTTCAAGATGTTTTCTGTGTTTCTTGTGTGTTTTTATGTGTGTTTTTGAGTATTTTTTTTGGAAACACACCAAAAAGGTGTGTTTTATGTGTGTTTGTGTGTTTTTTGTAAAAAGAAAAAATACATATATTTTTTTGTATGTTTTTATTTGTGGGTTTTTTTGCATTTTTTGTGTGTGTTTTTTTGTGTGTTTTTAACGTGTGTGTGTTTTTTGTAAGAAATAAAATAAAATAAGTATTTTTTGTATATTTTTTATTTGTGTTTTTTTGCATTTTTTGTGTGTGTTTTTGTATTTTTTGTGTGTTTTTTTCTATGTTTTTTGTACTTTTTTCATTTTTTGGTTTGGTTTTTGTGGTTTTTATGTGTGTGTTTTGTGTGTTTTCATGTTGTTGTTTTTTACTTTTTTGTGGTTTTTGTGGTTTTTTTGTGTGGTTTTTATGTGTCTTTGTGTGTTTTTGTAAAAAAAAAAAATCTATTTTTTGTATGTTTTTTATTTGTGTTTTTTGCATTTTTCATCTGTGTTTTTGTATTTTTTGTGTCTTTTTATCTGTGTTTTTTGTACTTTTTTCATTTTTTGGTTTGGTTTTTGTGGTTTTTATGTGTGTCTTTTGTGTGTTTTCATGTTGTTGTTTTTTTTTTTGGTGTGTTTTTTGTGTTTTTTGTGTGGTTTTTATGGGTTTTCATTTATTTTGTGAAAATGGCCAGGACGCTGGAGCCGGCTCCAACCTCTAACAGACAGTAATGTCGGCTCAGATCGTCTACGCTTTTGCAGTCCTCTAAGGGAAAATTTACTTTTTTGCAAACAATTAATAACCAAAACAATCTGAAGCACAAAGCTTCACACAGCAACAGAGAACAGAATGAGAAAGAGAGAAAGAGAGAAAGCGAGTGGGCGAAGTGTTTTTATGTGAAGAGCAGCAGTTGTTATTTACTCCCAGCGTTCCCTGGCGGTTTGGGGACGAGGACGTCCAGGTGCCTGTCAGCAGGCCAGACTGTGATCAATGGGCCTCTGGGTAGCAATCACACTTTCACTCGTCTGTGTGGTCGACAGTTGGTGCATTTGTATTTGAATCTCATGTTTATTAAAGCCCAAACAAGGAGCAGCCTTCTCTTTTCTCCCAGCGCAGCAGGCGTCTCTGCTGGTGTGGGCAGCGCCTCGGATCTGTAACAGGCAGAAATAAATGGCTTGCTTTGCCTTTAAAGTGCTTTCCAGCTGTGCAGCCAGAAATAGTCTAATGTGGAGCCGCGTGCCACTTCACAGAGCAACAAGCAGCGTTCCTACTGTACCTAGAGAAGCATTTCTACAGGTACGGAGGGGATTTATTACTGCTTTAGTCCACAAAGACACAAACAAGGACAGAGGTGTTTTACATTATTTTTAGCTAATGTCAGCTAGTTGCTAACAGCTGTCCTTGGAGCACAAACACTGGATCAGTGTTGTTTCCTTTTCCTCTCAACGCTTTGTCCTTTACCAAGCAGACATGTGCCATCAATGTTTTTACATTTACATTTAGTCATTTAGCACACTTTTATCCAAATCGACTTACAGGAAGATTTATGTGCTTTGCTTTACATTTCTCTGCACATAAGTTTGTCTCTTCTAATCTCTTCATCTGTGCATTATATGTTCTTGGTGCAGATGCATGATTAAATGAAGAGAAAAAAATAAAACTTGCATTACCAGCCGAGGACTTTAAACCTGGAGACGAGTGTTTGAGTACAAATGTTTTGTGGAAGTTTTGTCCAAAAGTTTCTTTTGATCTTTTGAGCAATCTTATTCACTTTGTTAGAAATAATCTGTTATTCTGTCTCTATGGATGTCGTGCAATGCATGTTTTTGAGTGATGTGATACTTTAAAAAAGAGGGAAGAGTATAGGGAACCAATAGCAACGCTTTAATTAGTCACATGACCTCCAGGAGGCCATATTGAAACATTATTACTATTAATACCCTGTAGGCCGTAGTCTACTGTTATAGTCAACTTTATGTCTTATTTGCTGATAATTTCCACACATGGCAACATGCAACAAACCCCAAAAACTCCCCACCCACCAAAATAAAAGAAAAAATCATAAACATGTTTATTTAGTCTATTTTAAGACAAAAACACACTCCAAACATTTTTTTCCTAACTTGAACAATAATGCGATCCATAGAGGGTTAAAATGGGTTTGTCCAGTTTTTCATTGACTATGATAATAGTTAATAAAGTTTGTTTAATTGTAGCTGTTCTTATTCTAACCCTCAACTTAACTGACATTAAATTTTTTTTTTTTAAAAAGCGCCCCAGGCACATGTTTGCTCTGTCTGTCTGTTTGACTCTGATGCTGTTCTGAATGTTCCAGTCTGTCTCTTAAATCCTGTTTGTTGTTTTCTTCAACAGAGTTGAGAAAAGTTTCCCTCCAGGGACAATAAACCTCCTCTCCTCTGTTACTGTAGCCTAACTTGTCCTTTTTTAGTATGATGCTAGAAATATATTTTTCTTTTTGTTTAGTCTTCTACTGATTGAAAACAAACAAGGTTAATCCCTTTATCAGCTCCACCACTACAGAGAATAGTTATTATATTATTTTATCATTATTCTACAATCAGAGCAAACAACACAGAGACCAGATAGTGATTCTGTGACGGTCACTGCTGCAGGTATCATTGGATTTTATAAAAAATAAGTACGAGTAAGCATCTGTCATTTAGTTTAAAAAAAAACACTGATCAATCTGAAGTCATCTGCTGTCAGAAATAACAGCAACACTGCATGCAAATACATGCTCAAAACAAGTCAAATTATCTGCCAGTGACTATTTTTTTCTTTGTAAGAATTATAAGTAAAAAACAAACCAATGATATGTTGAAATAAATCCAAATATGCTTATTTTGAGCTATTTGTGGCTTGAAAAGCCCGACTGTAGTAACATTAAAATAAGCCAGAAAACTTGTTTAGGTGGATAGAAAATGGTTTTTAAATATAATTAATTGCTGGCGCTCTATTAAATGACTCTGTGATGAACTGAAATGATCAACTGTCCACCCTCTGAGGACGATCAGCTGGAACACTGACAGGAGATAAATCTGTGGTGAAGTTATGACGGATAAATAAATAACAGCTTAGTGGAGCATTTCCTCCTCAGGCAACATTACAAACTGTGATAAAAGAGACTTGACGCGTCCCACAAAACACGGCAGCTACTGCAGCTGGAAAATAACAATATGAATCTGATGAACCGGACAGTTTACTTTAATATTTATACGACCACAAATGAGACAAGAATTAGATCAGCGTCAGCGTTTGTTCTATATCTTTGCAATAAATCATTTTCATCATTCAGTATTCCAGGTTTCCCTCAATTAGTTTGTTTTGGAACATCATACATCCTAATTTTATGTTTTCCTTCATTCATTTCTGAATAAAATCAAAAATGACCCATATCCATTTTTTAGCAAAGCAGTTTGCTAAGCTAACTACTTAGCTAACTTCTTGGCTCAGTAGCTTGCTAAGCTAACTACTTAGCTACCTTCTTGACTAAGTATTTAGCTAAGTAGCTTGCTAAGCTAACTTTTTAACTTCTTGGCTCAGTAGTTTGCTAAGCTAACTACTAAGCTAACTTCTTAGATCTGAGGTCTGCCCAAACGGTCAGCTCCTTTAAATCAGGACTAAAAACACTATAGTTTCCTGCAGCGTATCTTAACTTTAACACTTATCTGCTCTACTCTACTGCCCTTACTTTTTAACTACGCAATGTTGTGACTTGTGCTTTTTATCATTTTATCTATTTTCTTATCCTGCTGTATCTTATTTTATCTTATTTGTATTTTTATTTCCATTTCCCTGTTTTAATTGACTGTTTTTACTGTTTTCAATTGTGTCTTGCTGTTTTTAATTTTAATGAAGAGCACTTTGAATTACCTTGTGTTGAATTGTGCTATACAAATAAACTTGCCTTGCCTTGGCTCTGTAGCTTGCTAAGCTAACTACTTAGCTAACTTCTTGGCTCAGGAACTTGCTAAGCTAACTACTTAGCTAACTTTTTTTCCCTTTTATTTTTCTTTTCTATCTGTTTTTGGATTGAGTTTTTATTACTATTTTATTGTTCTACTATTTTTTTTAGTATTTTATTGTTTTTATTTATAACTATTTGTGTATGATTTTATTCTATTTTAATAACTGTACAGCCCTTTGGTCAACTGAGGTTGTTTTTAAATGTGCTCTATAAATTAACTTTGACTTGACTTGACTTGCCTAACTTTGCGGCTAAGTATTTAGCTAAGTAGCTTGCTAAGCTAACTACTTAGCTCACCTCTTGGCTAAGTAGTTAGCTTAGCAAGCCACTTAACCAAGTAATTAACTATGTAATAACACAAAAACTTTTTTATCCATAAAGTATGAGAGGAAAAATGGAAATAATGATCTGTTGTTGTCAAAAACAAGATATTTAAAGAATACTTGGAATATCCAATCATAAAATAAGTTGATATCAAAAGATAGAGCACAGAAACACACAGTAAACATTAAATAGCATGGGGAAATTAATGCAGGACCCATGTTGTGCATCAAAGAGTTAAATCTGTTTGGAAGAAAACTATTCGAAGTTTCAAGATGAGAGAAGCACAAAGTGTAAATGGTTTTCCAGACAACTGAAGGATAAAAAAAAAAGTTACATTATGAATAGTTATGAGAGAGTCTGGTAGGGAGATATTAACCAGAGTTACATTTTATGTGTCCTAGTTGTTCAACTTCATGTTATTTATGTTCATGTCATTTTATCCCTGTAATTTTATAAGCTTTAGGCAGCAGCTCAGATCTGAGGCTCTGGTGAATTCTCCCATTGAAAGAAGTCTGTGGATCAATCCTTGATCCAGCAGAGACGATCTGAAAGAGTCATGTCCCAGACTCAATACCACTCATAGAGAAATGCTCCTTTAAAGATGACTTTTATGCTACTTCTGCTTTATTAGAGCGCTCACAGTGAAAGGAGGCGAGGGGAAACGTATCACAGCAACAAAAGGATCCTGGTCAATTTCAAACCTATTATGTCGAGCCGAGCCGACAGCCCAGAAGTTGCTATTTTGGATTCTACTTTATACCCTTTTATCTTTTTCTATGAACTGGAAGTAAAGTGAATGAAAGTGAATTTGCTGGTGACCCTTCCAGTGGCCTTACAGGCGGTCTGAGTCTGAGAAGCTTTCTGACGGAGTAAAAGAAAAAAAGTGAACAACTCTCTTTAACATCAAAGGCCAGTCAGCAGGAGACACGATCAAAGATCCTTCAGCCTCCTTCTATTAATTGGAAGAGTCAAAAGGTTGTTTTCAATTCCTAAGTGGTATCAATCCATGTTTTCATTGATTTTGTTGTTTAAAGAAACAACAAGAAACTTTTATTTGGTTATCTAAGACACTCAAATTTAATACTGATGCCTCAGTAAGACCTACAAAAGTGAATCAGTGAGAGAATTGGCTAATTATGGAGTTATTCTTAATAGCCGTGTTTCCTTTAGGGGGAAGAGTGTCCACTGGGAAAGTATCAGGCCACGCCCTCTCTAAAGTCTCAGGCCACGCCCTCTCTAAAGTCTCAGGCCACGCCCTCTGTAAAGTCTCAGGCCACGCCCTCTGTAAAGTCTCAGGCCACGCCCTCTCAAATTCTCAGGCCACGCCCTCTCTAAAGTCTCAGGCCACGTCCTCTCAAAGTCTCAGGCCACACCCTCTTAAAGTCTCAGGCCACGCCCTCTCTAAAGTCTCAGGCCACGCCCTCTCTAAAGTCTCAGGCCACGCCCTCTCTAAAGTCTCAGGCCACGCCCTCTCAAAGTCTCAGGCCACGTCCTCTCAAAGTCTCAGGTCACGCCCCCTCTAAAGTCTCAGGCCACGTCCTCTCAAAGTCTCAGGCCACACCCTCTTAAAGTCTCAGGCCACGCCCTCTCTAAAGTCTCAGGCCACGCCCTCTCTAAAGTCTCAGGCCACGCCCTCTCTAAAGTCTCAGGCCACGTCCTCTCAAAGTCTCAGGCCACGCCCTCTCTAAAGTCTCAGGCCACGCCCTCTCTAAAGTCTCAGGCCACGCCCTCTCTAAAGTCTCAGGCCACGCCCTCTCTAAAGTCTCAGGCCACGCCCTCTCTTAAGTCTCAGGCCACATCCTCTTAAAGTCTCAGGCCACGCCCCCTCTAAAGTCTCAGGCCACGCCCTCTCTAAAGTCTCAGGCCACGCCCTCTCTAAAGTCTCAGGCCACGCCCCCTCTAAAGTCTCAGGCCACGCCCTCTCTAAAGTCTCAGGCCACGCCCTCTCTAAAGTCTCAGGCCACATCCTCTTAAAGTCTCAGGCCACGCCCTCTCTAAAGTCTCAGGCCACGCCCTCTCTAAAGTCCGCTCACTCTGCGTGTCTCCATTAAACACGGGAGACGCAACTGTGGCCGCCATCGCTAACTGTGTGGTAAACAAACCAGCATGGCTTATTATGCACAGCGTCTCCGCTGATCATAAACATAGTGATAGAGATAAAGTAAAGCTGCCAGCAGTGATGAACTGGCCCGAGCAGAGTGACCTGATGATTATTTGGTTCTTACCAAGATAAAAAAAAAACTTTAGATTTAGAAGTGTTAGATCATTTATCTGGTTTTAAGAGTTAATTTCTTATTTTAAGTGTTCAACATGCTTATTTCTAGATTTAATAATCTTAATTTAATAAATCTTGTCAAGGTAAATTATCTGTCCATGCAGCAAGATCATTTCCCTCAGATTTACTGTTTGATCTGGTTTTAGACCTTTAGATTTACTGTTTGATCTGGTTTTAGACCTTTAGATTTACTGTTTGATCTGGTTTTAGACCTTTAGATTTACTGTTTGATCTGGTTTTAGACCTTTAGATTTACTGTTTGATCTGGTTTTAGACCTTTAGATTTACTGTTTGATCTGGTTTTAGACCTTTAGATTTACTGTTTGATCTGGTTTTAGACCTTTAGATTTACTGTTTGATCTGGTTTTAGACACTCCTTTTTTACAGTGCATTAGGTTCCTGGTGTGAATGTTTAATTAACTTATTTTTCTTTTAGAAGGTTTCATTTCCATTCCAGTTTCTGTGCCAACATTTGTGACATTCAGTAGAGATGTTTGGGATTTTCAGGTCACACAAGGACTGAACTAGTGCGCCGTCAGCAACTGAAACATCGCATTGATTGCAATAATGCTTCTTCATAATATAGATGGCTACAGCTGTTTATTCTGGTTAGAGGGACACACACACACACACACACACACACACACACACACACACACACACACACACACACACACACACACACCTGAAGCCTGCTGCTGCTCGCCAAGTGCCTTCTTTGTCCTGATTTGTTTTGTGCTCTTTCAGCAGGATTGCTTTATCATCAGAGGATGAAAATCACCTCTGTGCAAATTGAAAATACTTGGCCTTAATCCATGCGTCTTTGGCTCTCTGTTAACTCAGTTAGATATACACCGTTTAGACCAGGGGTCTCAAACTGGCGGCCCGCGGGCCAATTGTGGCCCTCGTGATGATATTTTGTGGCCCCCACCTTGATATGAAAGTTTAATGTGAGTTTTATATGAATGGCACTTTACTGTGTTGTGTGAGGAAGGTCCCTTTAATTACTTTTTGGGTATTTTTGTGTCTTTTTTAATAATTTTGTCTCTTTTTTCAATAATTGTGTGTCTTTTTTCAGACAATTTTGTGTCTTTTTTGGTAATTCTGTGTCTTTTTTTGGTATTTTTGTGTCTTTTTTAAATCATTTTGTGTCTTTCTTTGGTCATTTTGTTTCTTTTTTAAGTAATAAAGGTTTTTGCTGTCATTTTGTGTCTTTCTTGGTGATTTAGTGTCTTTTTAAAATAATTTAGTGTCTTTTTTAGACAATTCTGTGTCTTTTTTGGTAATTCTGTGTCTTTTTTAAATCATTTTGTGTCTTATTTTTGGTCATTTTGTGTCTTTTTTAAATAATTGTGTGTCTTTTTTGGTAATTCTGTGTCTTTGTTTGGTAATTTTGTTTCTTTTTCAAGTCATTTAGGTTTTTTTCTGTCATTTTGTGTCTTTTTTGGTCATTTTGTGTCTTTTTTGGGTCATTTGCGTCTTTTTTCTGTCATTTTGTGTCTTTTCTGATAATTTTCTTGTATTTTTTTGTCATTTTGTGTCTTTTTAAAGTAATTTAGTATTTTTGTGTCTTTTTTTAGGTCATTTGGTGTCTTTTTTTAGTCATTTTGTGTCTTTTTTAGGTAATTTTGTTTCTTTTTTTAGTCATTTAGTTTTTTCTGTCATTTTGTGTCTTTTTTTAGGTAATTTTGCATATTTTTTTGTTCAATTTGTGTCTTTTTTAAGTAATTTAGTTTTTTTCTGTTATTTTGTGTCGTTTCTTTATGTCATTTTCTGTCTTTTTTGTGTCATTTCGTGTCTTTTTTTGGTCATTTTGTGTCTTTTTTTGGTCAATTTGTGTCATTTTTGGTAATTTTGTGTCTTTTTTTGGTCATTTTGAGACTGCCTCCAGCGGCCTCCAGATAATTTGAGTTTGAGACCCCTGGTGTAGATGAACACATTTATATTAATAATCAGCTAATTCTCATTAATTACTAGTGTACTAAATGCTGGGTGAACTCTCTGGTTCCCCTCTTGTGTTGACATCACAGTGGGCATGACCTTTTCCCTTCGGCTTTAATTAAATTAATCCGGAGCAGGCAGATGTCAGCAGAAGGGCACTGGGCAGGACTGACCTTTCTGCTCTGCTAGATTGCAGCAATTTATGAGGTGCAGTATGGAGGATTTTAGTAACTAAACACAGTGTCATCATCAAGACATCCACACGAACACACATATATTCAAATATGCTCACACACACATGCACTGTTAAAAAGGTCTAAAAACCAGATCAAACAGTAAATCTGAGGGAAATGATCTTGCTGCATGGACAGATAATTTACCTTGATAAAATTTCTTAAATTAAGATGATTAAATCTAGAAATAAGCATGTTGAACATGAATGAGACAGCCAAATGACCAAAAAAGGATATAAAATGACCAAAATAAGACGTAAAATGACAAAAAAGACGTCAAAATGACCAAAAAGAGGACTTACAGTTCCCAAAATAAGACGTAAAATGACCAAAAAGGATATAAAATGACCAAAAAAAGGATATAAAATGACCAAAAAAAGACATAATGACCAAAATAAGACGTAAAATGACAAAAAAGATGTCAAAATGACCAAAAAGAGGACTTACAGTTCCCAAAATAAGACGTAAAATGACCAAAAAAGAACATAAAATGACCAAAAAAAGACGGAAAATGACTAAATAAGATGTAAAGTGACCAAAAAACGCTTAAAATAAGAAATAAACTCTTAAACAAGATAAATGATCTAACACTTCTATATCTAAAGTTTTTTTTTTATCTTAGACTAAACACCTTTGTTGCAGTATGCAGCGTGTGGACCTTAATCTAGTTAATTCTTGCTGTTGTTTGTATCTCCTCCTCGCTGCAGGGCCACATTAATGCTGCTCTGTTGCCAAAATGCAACAACAAAGATTTTTATGAGTCTTCCCGTCAGAAGAGGAGGAGGAGGAGTAACATTTACACAGCGCTGCTTTCATTCCCCCAGCAGTGAAGGGCGAGGAAGTGACATGTTGGAGGTGTGATGATTAGAGAAGCCTGCAGCGACACAAGACATCCATCATCATCATCATCATCATCATCAGACCAGCAGGATGAAGAGACGTCCTGCTGCAGGCGTCAGTGGACAGACCAGGACACGTCTTCTGTCTTTAGCTCTGACTATCACACAAGGCTTTAGCCTTCAGGATGTTTATGACTCTGTTTAAGATGCACAATGGATCTCTGAGCGTCATCACATAAAGGCTCTTAGACTCAGTCAGCTGCTCTTTCTGTGATCAAAAGTTAGTTTACAGGACGAGATAAAGAGCCTGTAGGAAACCAACAGCTGGGACATTGAAGGCAACGTTCAGTACAACACAGCAAAATAATAATAATAATAATAAGAGGTTATTAGGAGAATCATTTTTTAAGGGATTGTGTTGAAATTATATGCTGGGATGTGTTTTTTGTTAACCCTTTGATGCACAACAAGGGTCTAAAGCAGGGGTCCCAAACTGAAATTACCTGGGGGCCGCTGGAGGCAGTATCAAAATGACCAAAAAAAGACACAAAATTATTTTAAAAAGACACAAAATGACTGAAAAAACACTAACTTACTTTAAAAAGACACAAAATGACCGAAAAATACACAGAACTACCAAAAAGGCACAAAATTATTTAAAAAAAAGACACAAAATAACCCCAAAAAGACATAAAATGACCAAAAAAAGACACAAAATGATGCTCTTTCTCTTGCCTCCTTCTGTGATAAAAAGTTAAGTTTATGAGATAAAGAGCCTGTAGGAAAACCAACAACTGTGACATTGAAGGCAAAGTTCAGTACAACACAGCAAAAATAATAATAAGAGGTTATTATCAGAATAAATTTAAGGGATTGTGTAGAAATGATATGCTGGGATGTGTTTTATTAAGTAATATTTCTCCTCATACTAAGTTAAAAAACTAAATTACTTAAAAAAAGACACAAAATGACCAAAAAAAGACACAAAATGACTGAAAAAACACTAAATTAAAAAAAGAAAAGACACAAAACTATTAGAAAAAGACACAAAATTACCAACAAAATACACAAAATTACTAAAAGAAAAAGACACAAAATTACCAAAAAAAGACAAAATTATATACAAAAAAAAGACCCAAAATGACCCAAAAAAAGACATAAAATGACCAAAAAAGACACAAAATGATGCTCTTTCTCTTGGCTCTTTCTGTGATAAAAAGTTTAGTTTACAGGACGAGATAAAGAGCCTGTAGGAAAACCAACAGCTGTGACATTGAAGGCAAAGTTCAGTACAACACAGCAAAATAATAATAATAATAATAAGAGGTTATTAGGAGAATCATTTTTTAAGGGATTGTGTAGAAATTATATGCTGGGATATGTTTTTTGTTAACCCTTTGATGCACAACATGGGTCTAATGCAGGGGTCTCAAACTCAAATTACCTGGGGGCCGCTGGAGGCAGTATCACAATGACCAAAAAAAGACACAAAATTATTTTAAAAAGACACAAAATGACTGAAAAAGCACTAACTTACTTTAAAAAGACACAAAATGACCGAAAAATACACAGAATTACCAAAAAGGCACAAAATTATTTAAAAAAAAGACACAAAATAACCCAAAAAAGACATAAAATGACCAAAAAAAAGACACAAAATGATTCTCTTTCTCTTGCCTCCTTCTGTGATAAAAAGTTCAGTTTATGAGATAAAGAGCCTGTAGGAAAACCAACAACTGTGACATTGAAGGCAAAGTTCAGTACAACACAGCAAAATAATAATAATAAGAGGTTATTATCAGAATAAATTTAAGGGATTGTGTAGAAATGATATGCTGGGATGTGTTTTATTAAGTAATATTTCTCCTCATACTAAGTCATTTTTAACTTAAGTTACGTAACTTGCGTTAGTCACTTGACCCTTGTAACTACTTCACTTCCAGCATTTACGTACATTTATTTACTGTTTAAACTTTTATAACGTCTCACCAGGACGTGTTTTGCCCTAAACTTAAGGTCAGTGGTTTTACAACATAAATCCCCAGAAACCGCAGCTTTTTTTACAACCGCAGACTGTAGTCGTGTGCTAATTTTAGAACACGTTATTATGTTGCGAGCCGCGCCGCGATAGTTCATCTTTGCTGTGATACGTGCCTGTGTGCCATTATTTGTGGTACTGACGTTTGTCGCCGTTGTCTGCGGTTTGTGTTGTAGAAACTGTTGCTTTGTGGAGCAAAACATTCGTTTCGTGACCTGCCAGCTAACTGAAACTATCTATTCTAGAGCTCAGGAAGTAAGATAATAGTTCTGCATCCACTACACTACTGGCAAGTATTTTGTACAACTTAATGTCCGAAATCCTGAACTATCCCTTTAAAATCAAAATAAACGTGACCCCCCTAATCATTATTATATCATGGTTATTTTCAGCACTGACACACATTTTAATGTCTTGATGAAAATGTCTATGTGGCATGTTAGGAACATACATTTTATTGTTCATAAAAACTATAAAAAATGGTAAAAATGTGCCTATAAAATCCTAGAGCATCATAAACACTACCCTTTATAGCCCTTCAAATGATAATATTTCTAATTATATCTGTCTGCACATAGAATATACAGTTTAGTAACTAAGAAAGAGGTGAAATATTATTTAGAAAACCACATCCCAGCATATCTTTTCTGCAATCCCTTAAAAAACATCCGAATAGTCACCTCTTATTTTGCTCTGTTGTACATTTTTTGGAGCTACTGAACTGTGAGGTGATATTTTTCTCATATGCTATCACTATTATACAGGGACTTCTACTATTATAGGGACTGTCAGTCTGTGCATCCGGCCCACAGTCTCCAGATAACAGGGCAGCAGAGATTTGTATGCCAGTCAGAGGTGCTGCAGCAGTCTGCAGCAGCTGAACACAGTGGGCAGAATATTCATAAAACACCCACATCAGATCACCACCCCCAGCTCCCATTACTGCCCTTTAAAGCTCCTTTATCACGCAGAAACAAGAGGCCATGCAGAGCAATAACCCACACGGCAACAACATCTCTTCACTACGCACATACACCAGTCTGAATCCATATTTAACTCGACTAAAACTAAAATATATCATCCTTACTGTCAAGGATTTAACTCCACGATGATTAACATGAACTGTGCCGTCTTATCCATGTTGCAAAATAATATCAACCATCAACCTCAACTAGTTTCTGCAGTTATTTCACTCTTGCAAACCGATTTTGTTCTGTGAGTTTCTCAAAGATGCCTTATTTGACTCCCAGTACAATAAATTACCTCCAAACCAGGCGGCAACCTCCGCGTCTGCAGGCAAAAAACCCAGCACACTAAACTAGTTTCTGCAATAATTTCACTCTTGCAAACCTATTTTGTTCTGTGAGTTTCTCAAAGATGCCTGATTTGACTCCATATAAAATAAATTACCTCCAAACCAGGCGGCAACCTCCTGGTCTGAGCAGGGAGGGAAACCAGGAAGTCCAGCAGGGGGCGCTAAGTGTGGCTGCAAAAGCGTTTCTGTCCATTCATTTGCAAATTTTCTCAAGGTATGAAACCTACTTTTCACTTGCTTTCTGTTGGATCAGTGCTTGTTCTGGGAAGCAGAACATCTGAATAAACAAGGCGGCAACCTCCGGGTCCTCAGGCAAAAAACCCAGCACACTAAACTAGTTTCTGCAATTATTTCACTATTGCAAACCTATTTTCTTCTGTGAGTTTCTCAAAGATGCCTGATTTGACTCCCAATACAATAAATGACCTCCAAACCAGGCGGCAACCTCCTGGTCTGAGCAGGGAGGCAAACCAGGAAGTGCCTTTAGCTGCATTCTATCATATATTCAAGCAGGGGCCGCTAAGTGTGGCTGCAAAAGCATTTCTGTCAACTCATTTGCAAATTTTCTCAAAGTATGAAACACACTTTTCACTTGCTTTCTGTTGGATCAGTGCTTGTTCTGGGAAGCAGAACATCTGAATAAACCAGGCGGCAACCTCCGGGTCTGAGGGCACAAACCCAGCACACTAAACTAGTTTCTGCAATTATTTCACTCTTGCAAACCTATTTTGTTCTGTGAGTTTCTTAAAGATTTGACTTCCAATACAATAAATTACCTCCAAACCAGACGGCAACCTCTGGTCTGAGCAGGGAGGCAAACCAGGAAGTGCCTTCAGCTGCATTCTACCATACATTCCAGCAGGGGGCGCTAAGTGTGGCTGCAAAAGCGTTTTAGTCCATTCATTTCAATGCAAAATGAGAAAACTTCTCACTTGATTGATCCCTAAAAGGTGTCCGATCAGAAACAGAGCAATGCTGCAACACGTCCTATTTAAATAATGATATTTAAAAAAATGAATTCAAAAATCTTCAAAATCGAGGATGCACACCTTCATGCCATGAGCAACACACACACACACACACACACACACACACACACACACACTTCTTGCTTTTATATATATAAGATAAATGTATCACCTTTTTGTGAATCTGAGTCGTGTCAGTCCATGATGCTAAAACACTCACTATCATCACTCCATCAATCAAACTCCACAGCAGACCTCTGAGCTCAGAGAGGAAACATCTGTGTGCTGCCTCCTACATTATTTGCAGCCATAACCGTCTTAGTGTAAAAGGCCGAGCTTCAGAATAAAGAGTGTTACAGGGTCAAGTACAAGTTTAACACAGCTGACTCAGGTACATGAGGACATGACTGCAGGATGCTGGAGGCGTCCTCCCACTGAGCACGCTCAGTTAGGAAAGTTCACAGTGTCACTATACTTGGAAACAAACATGGAAACCCAACAGGAGGTTATTTTAAGGAAGGATACAAGTTCTCATTGATTCCATTCATTTCTTTACTTCACAGTCAGATATGGTCTGATCCCCGTATCAGAAACAAGTTGGAGACTAAGAGTGGAACGCTGAACTGAAGCTTCCAACTGGACACAAACCAACCAGACGTCACTACAAACATTATTTATATACAGTCTATGGAATGAAGCAGCTCTGGTGGCCGGCTCTATAGGCGACTGCTGGAGGGGTGCCGCCAGTCACCCTCGAGGGGAAAAAAAAACAAACAATAATAATTTTCGATGCCCAATGTTGCCCTCCCTTCGTTTTCTGTCTTGAAAATAATAAATATTAACAAAATAAAGAAACAGATAAACAATGACATTTTGCCACTTGTGGTGCTGAGTCAAGTGACGTGTGGTCATTGCCTTGCCCCCCTTTAGACGGTCAGACTGCTGTCACAGAGGTCACATCAAGTGACAGACACATTATGTTTTGATATATCTTATATAATAAATCAATAAATATACAGATAAACAATTACATTTTTCTCACTTGTGGTGCTGAGTCACGTGACGTGTGGTCATTGCCTTGCCCCCCTTTAGACGGTCAGATCACTGTCAAGTAACAGACACGTTATGTTTTGATAAATCTTCAAGATGAAACGTTCGTCAAAGCTCTCCGGTGAGCAGTATCGAAAGAGAAGAGAAGGAGGAGAAGAAGTCTCAATCTTTTTAAATGCCGTTTTGTGTGAAGACGTTTCATTTGTATTAGCTTGCTAGCTAGGTTGAAATAAAGCAATGCTAGCTTAACACAGTTAGGCATTTTTCAGACATTTTTTGCGTGGTTTGCACTTTGATTGTCTCTCTTGTCTCTAACTTTGTTAGCGTCTCCAGCTGGGCTTCTTTGCTAATTGACTTGTAAGTTAATAATTCTATAGACAGACAGTTGTATTATATAGCTGGTTGGCACCATGGGCAAACACAAACAGGAGTTCCCCTCCATGAAACAGCAAGCGGAGCTGTTCAACACCAATGGATCTCACAGAGGAACCAAACGGGCTAGAGCCGGCCCTGCCTGGTGCTGATGTTGAGGAAGATGCTAACAGTCAGCTGATAAGAGGCCTGAGCAGGCGGGATCCGTCTGTACACACAGTTTAAGATGATCAAACACTATGGACCACGCCGCTCCTCGCTATGTGATGTCCTTTCAGCACGCCATGTGTCTGATCTGCAGCTTTCCTCCCCGCTGAGAGCTGAACTCTGGTCTCTGGAGGCAGCGGGGGCTCATCATCCAAATGCTAACGCTGCTGCCATTTACCAGCACCAATAACACTGGAAACACTGACAGCAAGCCATGAATAAATCAATGTTAACACCATGTTAATGTCTGACACATTTTATGAAAAATAAAAAGGTTTTATTTTATAATATGTCAAGATATATAGTTGTTTTTGCTCTCCAGATTGCCCGTCAATGAAGATTAACTAACATTAAATTCCTTTTACTTAATATTAAAGGCCTACAGACTAGGGCTGGGCGATATGGGCCAAAAGTCATATCCTGATTTATTTAGGCTGAATATCGATATACGATATATATCGTGATATTTTTATCACAAAGTGAGAGAAAATGTTCAGTCAAAGTCAAATCTGACATGTCACAAGTAGTTTTATTGAAACCGTTTATTTAAGTGAACATAAATACTGTATAACAACAGGAGAAACTTTTTTTTTTTCAATCAAAGCTCCAGAAAGTGAACATTTAAATACAAATAAAATCTTAAATTAAAGCAGCCTATGAAATTAAATAGGCCAATTTCTGATTTTCTGAAATAGATATATTCATATGAGAACATTACAAAGGAACTAAATATGACAAACCCTAGTTAGGGCAACTTTACATGTAAATAAGTTTAAAAAATTACTATATTGACATATGTGATAAGGTCTAATTCTATATCACATTTAAAAATATTTTGATATATTTTTTATATCAATATAAACCCCCAACCCCTAGATCAGACTAATCATAAATGTATTGTATATTATCACTTTATTTTACCAGCTGTTCGTATAAACTTTGTAAGTATTATATGCAACTAACATTAACTAACATTAAATTCCTTTTACTTAATATTACAGGCCTACAGCCCATATTCATATAAACTGTGCCTTTAAAAAGAGCCGCCAGCTATTCTGTAAAGTTGTGATGTCACAACTATACTATATAAAGACATTCCCCGGCTGCAATGATGGTGAAGAGACTCCAAACAACTGACTTAAAGTTGCTCACATGGAGCATTTCAAACAGAAAGTGAACACAGGTCAATTCAAACAGACAGCATGATAAAAATAAAGTGTCTTTGAAAAATGTTTTGCAGAATCAGTTTTTCTAACTTCCACTTGAACCCAATTACTTATTATTTACAGGTAGAAAACATGCACACTAGACAAATATGAACAGATGAGGACTCCAAATAGTTTTGAATTTTTCATGAGTTTTAGTTTTAATTTCGTTTAGAATTTTTGTTTTCAAATTCAGTTAGTTTTAGTTAGTTTTTAGAGTGAGTTTGCTAGTTTTAATTAGTTTTTATTAGTTGTAGTTGTTTTGTAATGGGGTATTTGTTGGGTCCAGATCCAGTAAAGTCATAATAAATGTTTCCTTTATTTCCTTTGTCTGATCCATCTCAGCCCCAATAAGTTTATTAAGTCATAAAACCAGATAGATGAAATAGATTTCATATCAACCAAAAAGGTTTACGGATGGAAAAAGTTGACAAAGAAGAAAACAAAGGATATTTTACTATAATTTTAGTTAGTTTTGTAACCACAAAATACAGTTTTAGTTAGTTATCTTTTTTTTAAAAACTGTAAAAGTAGTTTTTATTTTTATTTCAGTTAACAAAAATGTTTTTTCAATTCTAGTTTTCATTATTTTGTTAGTTTCCGTTAACTATGATAACCTTGCTATAGAAGCTACTGAAACTTCAAACTGTGTGTCACAAAAGTATGAAAAAAGAAAAAGAAATTAGGCATATGGCTATTCTAAGTATTATAATCTAGGATCCAGAGTGTATAACCTCAGTGTTCCTTCTAAAAGGAAACACAGATTTCATTCATCTTGGTTGAAAGGCCTGATGTCCTTGTGAATGCCAGAAATGCTCTTCACCTTCGAAGATGCAGACAAAAAATAACATTTTTCAAGTGTTGATGCTTTTATTAAATGAGAAGCTTTTCATACAAACTCAAAATCTCCATCATCATGCAAAAAATATGTTATATGTACAATTTGTGTGGGACTTGTAATAATGCAGGTTGTGTTACCTGTGATAACCTTTTACTCAAAGACTAACGGCAACTATCACTGAATGGATAAAGAAAAAGCTCTTTTGAAAGGCAGGTTGAGCTACAAAGCCATGCAGATGATTCCATCAACAACACCAGAGTCATAAGCAGTTACTGTCAGGGTGAACTGAGTTATCAGAGGAGTAAATCTAGTCCTAAATACCGTTCGCCAAGCACAACTAATGCAGACAGCCTTGTTACTCCAGAACATCTGTCGCTGTGAAACACTTCGGATTGCATCCAACTACTGATGAACTTTCTTTGAGAGCCACAAATCTGTCAAAGAAGACTTTCTACACCAGTAGTTCTCAACCTTTTTGAGTCGCGACCCTCAATTTACCCCCGCTCACTGAACACAATCTCACACGCACAGTTCAGATCACCCAAAAAAGAAACAAAATGACCAAAAAAAGGAAACAAAATGACCAAAAAAGACACAAATTGACCACAAAATGATCAAAAAAGACACAACATGACCTAAAAAGACACAAAATGACCAAAAAAGAGACAAATTGACTACAAAATGATCAAAAAAAGACACAAAATGACCTAAAAAGACACAAAATTACCAAAAAATACACAAATTGACCACAAAATGATAAAAAAAAGACACAAAATGACCTAAAAAAGCAAACAAAATGACCAAAAAAGACACAAATTGACCACAAAATGATCAAAAAAAGAAACAAAATGACCAAAAAAAGCAAACAAAATGACCAAAAAAGACACAAATTGACCACAAAATGACATAAAAAGACACAAAATGACCAAAAAAGACACAAAGTGACCAAAAGAGACACAAAATGATCAAAAAGACACAAAATGACCAAAAAAAAGACAAAAAATGACCAAAAAAAAAAGACCAAAAAAGACACATATTGACCACAAAATGATAAAAAAAAGCAAACAAAATGACCAAAAAAGACACAAATTGACCACAAAATGATCAAAAAAAGAAACAAAATGACCAAAAAAAGCAAACAAAATGACCTAAAAAGACACAAAGTGACCAAAAGAGACACAAAATGATCAAAAAAAGACACAAAATGACCAAAAAAAGACATTAAGTGACCAAAAAAAGACATTAAGTGACCAAAAAGACTAAAACACATTAACACACGCTGACTTTGAAAATGATTTGGCGACCCCCAGAAATCATCTTGCGACCCCAATTGGGGTCCCGACCCCAAGGTTGAGAACAGCTGTTCTAGAGTACAGAAACCACAAGTAGCAGAGGAATTGAGATGTACTGCCACAGTTGCACTGACCGAAGACAATCAGAGCAGAAAAATCAACTGAAATCAACTGAAATCAACTGGAATCAACTGCTCCTGTGAAGCCACTGATAGAGAGAGTAAAAAAGCAAAAAGTTCTCCTCTAACAGAAAGTATTTTAGTCCAACCCGTAGCTCCTCTCATTGATCCGACTTCACTTTGAGCATCCTCAGTTCTTCCTGAACGTCTACATATGTTTTTTGTGAAGAAAAATGAAGAAATTGTTTTTTTAGAGCGATCAGAAGAAACTGGTAGCTCTGCTTTCCTCCAGAAATGTCCCCTCCTTTTTCCCATGGTGGTCTATGGGGCTGTGGGTGGTGTTGGTGGATCATCTGTGGTCCTACGCCCAAACTAGAACTCTGACAGCTTTACCACACCAATGAGAGGGAGGAGACACATTTTACTACGTTTATATCTATAAAGTATTTCAGTAGAGTGGTATCTGCAGCCTCGAGCGCAGTTTACAAATTTATTTTCTGACAAATTTTTCTGCGCTCTAGCGATGAAATTATAAAAGAAAAGACAATTAGACTATCAAAAAGACACGTACAATTATCAAAAAAGACAAAAAAAATGAACAAAAGAGACAAATATGATCAAATAAGACACAAAATTACCAAAAAATGCATAAAATGACACAAATAAAAAACTTAAAATTACCAAAAAGACACAAAAGACCAAAGAGACCAAACAAATGACCTAAAATGATCAAAAGAGACAAAAATTACATAAAATTACCCCCAAAAATTATCATAAAATTATCAAAAAAAGAAACAAAATGAAAAAAAATGTATTTTTTGACACATTTTTCTCTCCCTCTGCACTCTAGCAATGATGTCATCCACTCTAGCCTCTCCATAGGGTAACATTGGGGGGACTTTATATTGAAACCACTAGACAATGAGATTTAAAACTCAAAATAATTTGCGCAATTAATTCACTCATTTTTTTAAGTTAAGGCAACTCAATATTCTTTTACAGTGTAACAACTTCATTGTCCGTATTTACATGCATTTATTTTACTTTTTAAGCTGATGGATATTGCAATTGATTTCAAAATTGAAAGCTAATAAATTCAAAATTTAAAGTTCATTAACGTGGATCACAAACTATAAATCTGTATTATTTATGTGGTGTGACATTAATTTTAACATCACCAGTTTGTTTAATCTCTAGTAGCTAGTTATGGGAATGCTTAGATTCAAATCCACTAAATATTAACACCAACATATTTCTAAATATTCTGAAGGACTTTATGTATAGGACCCATATTTTAATGGCCTTGCCTTGGGCTCTAACGGTGCTAGAATAAAAACAGGGAGCTTTATATCAAATAATGAGCTCCTTGGAGATATTATATATTCTACAGGTATGCAGGTGAACAGTTTTAATGAGCAGCTGAGCTGATTTTAAATACCATGACCTGAGGCTGAGTATTTAAGGCCTCACCTGTTCATTCCTACCTGAACACACACAGAGTAAACAGTGTGAGAGATTATTTCTCTGTCTGTGTCTTTGTGGACCTCCCCCTCACTCTGTCCAGGCGTCTGCCTGCAGGTAAACCAGGTGTTTACTGGAGCTTCACTCTGAATCAACAGGAGCTGAAAACACATCACAACCTGCAGGAATGGGCTTTATTTAGACCTCTGTTTCTTTCACACTGTAAAAGCAGAACTTTACCGTAATAAATACGGTGCAACTTTAAAAAAATAATATTACAGTAAAAGGATATTAGCACTGTTGATTTCATGTTGTTAACCCTGTGGAGTCTCTAAAGCTCCACAAAATGACTAAAAAAAGACACAAAATGACCCAAAAAACACACAAAAAGACTAAAAAAGACACAAAAAGACAAAAAAATGACAAAAAAGACACAAAATGACTAAAAAAGGACAAAAAATGACACAAAATGACAAAAAAGTGATAAAAAAGACACATAATGACACAAAAAGACTAAAAAAGACTAAAAATGACAAAAAAATTATTTAAAAAAAAAAATACATGACAAAAAATGACAAAATGACCAAAAGAATGACAGAAAATGGCTAAAAAAGACACAAAATGACGAAAATTGTTAATTGTTTTGGTTCTAAATGTTGATCCAGTAAGTCAGAATAAAAAATAAATTATTATCAGGTCATATAGGTGAAAAAATTATACCAACATGGTATTTAAATATGTTTTAAGTGGTGAATACAGGCATGGAAAGGATTAAAAAATGGACAAAATAGACCAAAACTCCATAGAGTTAAGATTGCTACTTTTATTCAATATTTTACCCTAAAAAATTAAAAGTCTTTCCATCAAAAGAAACGCTGTTCTGCCATATAATTGACTAAAAATAGTTACTGAAACTGAATTAACTCATTTATCATTTTACATCTTTTACTGTTAGCAGTTTTTCACCCTAAAATCTATAGACATTTTTTACAGTGTAGTGAAACACTAGACTCAAGTATAAACATGCTCCGTGTTTGAACTGAAACCTCTCCTGCATCGTATTAATTCCACTATTTTTTCCCCCTAAAATGATGAAACTCCTCTCCAAATACTGAAGCTGCCAGGCACCAAAACAGAGAAAAACACATTCCTTAAAATGCAGATCACAGCGGCAGCGTTAAGCACTTCATACATATAAAATACAGAAAAAAGGACTTGAGGGGAAAGCAGAAACATAAAACAGGCCATGTCATATCACAGGATATTAAAGGCTTTCTGCCTCCTGTTTCCCTTTCCTCTCCTTTAATAAGAACAACACTCACACACACACACTCTGCTCAGTGTGTGTGTGTGTGTGAGTGTGTGGTTGCCGGGCGGATCACTAACAGGCGTGAGATGAAGGAGGCGTCCATCCTTCTGTTGCCGTGTCACCGTGACAACCACACATCTGGAGACAACCAGCAGAGCTTTATACCTGGAGATGAAGAGAGCAGCGTGTTCCTGTTTCATGTCCACTATTATGTATTATACTGTTTATGTGTATGTGATGCGTCAGACGGAGCCCTGAGAGGTTAAATATAGGAGACGTTTATATCATGGGTCTCAAACTGGCGGCCCGCGGGCCAATTGTGGCCCTCGTGACGATATTTTGTGGCCCCCACCTTGATATGAAAGTTTAATGTGAGTTTTATATGAATGGTACTTTACCGTGTTGTGTGTGGAAGGTCCCTTTAATTACTGTTTTTGGTCATTTTGTGTCTTTTTTAATAATTTTGTGTCTTTTTTTAAAATAATTTTGTGTATTTTTTGGTAATTTTGTGTATTTTTTGGTCATTTTGGATTTTTTTTTTTTCATAATTTTGTGTCTTTTTTTTATATATTGTGTCTTTTTGGTAATTCTTTGTATTTTTGGATATTTTGTGTCTTTTTTGGGTCATTTGGTGTCTTTTTTTTAAAAAGCAATTTAGTTTTCTTCTGTCATTTGTGTCTTTTTTAGTAATTTTGTGTCTTTTTTGGTAATTATGTGTCTTTTTTTGGTCATTTTGTTTCTTTTTTTAAGTAATTTAGTTTTTATTCTGTCATTTTGTGTCTTTTTTTGGTAACTTTGTGTCTTTTTAAAATAATTTGTGTCTTTTTTTAATAATTTTGTGTATTTTTTTGGTCATTTTGTGTCTTTTTTGTGTCATCCGGTGTCTTTTTAAAAGTAATTTTGTGTCTTTTTTGGTAATTTTGTGTCTTAAAATAATGTGTGTCTTTTTTAGTAATTTAGTTTTTTTTGGTAATTTTGTGTCTTCTTGTGGTAATTTTGTGTCTTTTTAAAATAACGTGCATCTTTTTCAGTAATTAAGGGGTTTTTTTTGGTAATTTTGTGGTAATTTTGTGTCTTTTTTGGTCATCTTTTGTGTCTTTTTTGGTCATTTTGTGTCTTTTTAAAATAATTTGTCTTTTTGTAATTTTGTGTATTTTTTTGGTAATTCTGTGTCTTTTTTTGGTCATTTTGTGTCTTTTTTGAGTCATTTGGTGTCTTTTTTAAAATAATTTTGTGTCGTTTTTGGTCATTTTGTGTCAATGATAGGAAAGACAGTTTAGCCAAAAATGTTTTCTGCTCTGATTGGTGGCCCCTGGTTGCTAAGCTACCAAAGCCTTTTTGTTTATCACTAAGTGCTTCCTATCACAGGAAATTCTACATTATTCAGAGATGTTAAAAAGATGCTCAAATCACTAATGATTTAAGTTTCACTAAACACTGTTTACTTTTAAGGCCTCAATGCCCAAATTAAAGTGAGTTATTGTGTAAGAGTTAAGCATATGTTACTAAACGTGTTGAAACGCCTTGAAGCAGTTATTTATGACAGCCATATGGTGAAGAAGAAGAGAAGCAGCAGCTTGTCAGAGGAGAGCCCACAGTGTCATTAAACGTTTTAGAGCAGAGAAAGTGGCTTATCGGAATAACTTCCCCTCTGTTGTCATGTCACTGTGATAAAAATGGTTTTAAAGGAGATTTCCCAGCCGGTCAGATATGTCTGTGTCCTGACAGAGACAGTAGACGTCCCCCTGGTGAGACAGATCTAATCAGAGACAGGTCTCTGCTGATGGAGCTGATCCCTGGAGGCTTTTCTGCACTTTTAATGTCCCACATTAAATCCCCACCAGCTGCTCCGAGCTGACCTGAGCTCTGACTTCCTGTCAGGACAGCAGGTGAGAAAAAAGAGAGGGAAAGTCTCTCTCTCTCTCTCTGGGATCAGTGCTTTTGGAAAAAAAACAATAGATAACACTTATAGGAACTAAAAACTGTCTGAAAATCATTCAGATGTGCATGCTGAATTAACAAAAATCCCTATTTTATTGCTAATAATTAGCAAAACCTTGAACAAATATGTCTGTCAACTAGGGCTGCATGAAAATGATATTCACGATTATTTTGATCAATATTGTAATCAGGATTATTCATCATGTTAGGGAAAACATCTGTATTTTTATTGCTCTACTTTTAAACAAACAACAGCAACAGTTTTTAGTGTCTGGTGCTTGTTGTAAACAAACAGAGATCGCTAAGTGAACACCTCCTGCAGCAGCAGCACATACACACTGTACTGCTACAGAGCTAACTGTTAGCCTGTTAGCACATACACACTGTACTGCTACAGAGCTAACTGTTAGCCTGTTAGCACATACACACTGTACTGCTACGGAGCTAACTGTTAGCCTGTTAGCACATACACACTGTACTGCTACAGAGCTAACTGTTAGCCTGTTAGCAGATACACACTGTACTGCTACAGAGCGAACTGTTAGCCTGTTAGCACATACACACTGTACTGCTACAGAGCTAACTGTTAGCCTGTTAGCACATACACACTGTACTGCTACAGAGCTAAGCAGTAGCCTGTTAGCACATACACACCTTACTGCTACAGAGCTAACTGTTAGCCTGTTAGCACATACACACTGTACTGCTACAGAGCTAACTGTTAGCCTGTTAGCACATACACACTGTACTGCTACAGAGCTAACTGTTAGCCTGTTAGCACATACACACTGTACTGCTACGGAGCTAACTGTTAGCCTGTTAGCACATACACACTGTACTGCTACAGAGCTAACTGTTAGCCTGTTAGCAGATACACACTGTACTGCTACAGAGCGAACTGTTAGCCTGTTAGCACATACACACTGTACTGCTACAGAGCTAACTGTTAGCCTGTTAGCACATACACACTGTACTGCTACAGAGCTAAGCAGTAGCCTGTTAGCACATACACACCTTACTGCTACAGAGCTAACTGTTAGCCTGTTAGCACATACACACTGTACTGCTACAGAACTAACCGTTAGCCTGTTAGCAATTTGCAGACTGGACGCTAAGGGGTTAACATCCCCTCCGGCTCTGCAGCTGGGAGAGACTGCTGCAGGAGGACTGTGCTGCTTCGACTCGTCCTTACTCTTCTTAACGAGCCTCCGGCCCCCGTGGCTCGTTAAGAAGAGCCTCCAGCCCCCGCAGCTCGTTAAGAAGAGCCTCCGGCCCCCGCGGCTCGTTAAGAAGAGCCTCCGGCTCCCGCAGCTCGTTAAGAAGAGTAGGAACGTCTCCAAAAGTCTCCAATAACACCAGAAAAAGTAGCTGGATTTGTCGTCAGTTGCTTTTTTTGAAAAATAGTCGCTAAGGGGTTCTGAAAAATCGCTTTTTCCAACCACCAAATGTGTGTTATGCAACAAAACAGTGTGAGGATTAGTGAGCTGAAAGGCTTCAGAAAATACCAAATATGCGAGAGATCTATTGAGTGCATCACCTGCAAACACACCTGCAATGACCAAAACAAGGTTGTATCTAAACCATCGAAGGTTTCATATGTCTGATTGAAATGACAGTGTGTGTGTGTGTGTGTGTGTGTGTGTGTGTGTGTGTGGTACCTTGAGTCCTCCACACTCGGCTGCTGAGCCCTGGTCCACCCCGGTGATGTAAATCCCCAGAGCGTACTCTGCTCCGCCTCGGATCATCAGGCCCAGAGAACGGCCGTCATCCAACACCAGGTTGACCTTAAAGACAGAGAGAGAAACAGATAAAGAGGTGAAGAAGCCGGGTTAACTCTCTGGGATTGGAGTCGTCTTACATATCAACATTTTAAAAGACATTTCACAGTTTCAATTGCGTTTCTTGACAGGCTGCCAGAGCAGACGGGCCTGTTCTCTCTCTAATCCAGCAGTTCTCAACAGAATCTCACACGCACAGTTCAGATCACCCAAAAAAGAAACAAATTGGCCAAAAAAAGACACAAAATGACCAAAAAAATCAAACAAAATGACCAAAAAAGACACAAATTGACCATAAAATAATCAAAAAAGACACAAAATGACCAAAAAATGACCACAGAAAGACACAAAATGACTAAAAAGACACAATTTGTCCACAAAATGACCAAAAAAGACACAAAATGACCAAAAAAAGGCAACAAAATGACCAAAAAAGATACAAAATGACCAAAAAAATGAAACAAAATGACAAAAAAAGAAACAAAATGACCACAAAAAGACACAAAATGACTAAAAAGACAGAATTTGTCCACAAAATTATCAAAAAAAGACACAAAATGACCAACAAAAAGATACAAAAAGACACAAAATGACCAAAAAGACACAAAATGACCAAAAAAAGACACAAAATACCAAAAAAGGAAACAAAATGACCAAAAAAGATACAAATTGACCACAAAATGACCAAAAAAAGGAAACAAAATGACCAAAAAAAGGAAACAAAATGACCAAAAAAAGAAAGAACCAAAATGATCAACAAAAGACACAAAATGACCAACAAAAAGACACAAAATTATCAAAAAAAGACACAAAATGACCAACAAAAAGATACAAAAAGACACAAAATGACCAAAAAGACACAAAATGACCAAAAAAAGACACAAAATACCAAAAAAGGAAACAAAATGACCAAAAAAGATACAAATTGACCACAAAATGACCAAAAAAAGGAAACAAAATGACTAAAAAATGAAACAAAATGACCAAAAAAAAGAAAGAACCAAAATGATCAAAAAAAGACACAAAATGACCAACAAAAAGACACAAAATGCCCCAAAAAAAGACACAAAATACCAAAAAAAGGAAACAAAATGACCAAAAAAGATACAAATTGACCACAAAATGACCAAAAAAATTAAACAAAATGACCAAAAAAGATACAAATTGACCACAAAATGACCAAAAAAAGACACAAAATGACCAAAAAAGACATGAAATTACCAAAAAGACTAAAACACGTTACCACATGAACACTTTAACACAGTGGAGACAGAGCTGACTTCCAAAATGATGTGGTGACCCCCAGAAATCATCTTGCGACCCCAATTGGGGCCGGGACCCCCATGTTGAGAACAGCTGCTCTAATCTAACACAAAGCAGGAGGAGACGACAGCTCTGCTCTGCTCTCAGCCCGAGGCTTTACAGAGGAAGATAAAGAGTTTCAGGAGCTCGTTAGATGTGGCGACTCAAAGCCGTTAATGAGGAGGCTGACTCTGCTCTGATTGGTCGAATGGCTGTTTGAATTGGTCAATCAGTTTGTTTACAAGGCTGGTCCGTGTCAATCCCCCTGATAAGCAGCAGAGCGGACAATATCTGACACAGTTTGAATTCCAATAACCAACAGACCATAATAAACCTAATCCACCAACGCTAGCAGATAGATACGCTACAGCAGCCAATTAAGCACACACACACACACACACACACACACACACACACACACACACACACACACACACACACACACACACACACTCTGCTGCAGCAGCTAATGATACCTACAGGATGTACATGACTGTGCCAAAGTGACTCCAGCTTCTGCATTTGTAAAGACGTCCGTTTAATAAGTTGTTTAATCTTGGATGGTATTTAAGTCCCTCTTCTATTCTCTGCAGATGTCGGAGTCCTCAGCTGACTTCCTGTCTGTCTGAGGCTCAATTATAAAGCTACAGTAAAGATACTGGAGTCATATGAAACTGGAATACCAAACATGTCATACAACCATGTCAGAATATTTTGTTAGGAAGGGGGTGGTGTTGGTGGCGCATCTGTGGTCCTACGCCCAAACTACAACTCTAATAGCTTTCCACTCTAGTCTAATTAGTCATTATTAAATCGTTATCAAGTCTGCATGGCCTTATTATACACCCAGTAAGCCAGTGGGTCACTGGTAGACTAACATTGGCGCAACGTGAGCCACTTTGTAGAGTAATGATTGACATTATAATCCACCAATCCTCATTAATCATCAAAAGGAGCCACCAGTCAGTCAAAGGTCTGGAGAAGGTGTTTGCTATTTGCCGTTTCCATGGTTTCCTTCACCGCTATGTAGAGATTATAAAGTCCATACAAAGTAAAGCATATTAAGATCATAACTCATATACAACAACTTCCTTACTTACGACTAATAATCAATAATTCTGAGGTTATTGAGGGAAAACTCTTAGTTAATGTCTTACTGGTTGTATAATAAAGCCATGCAGAATAAGGCATTAATAACTACTGAATAATGACTCATTAAGAGACAATATGTTACTGATTTGCATGCTAATAAGCAACTAATTAATGTTGAATATGTGTTCCCTAATATAAAGTGTTACCATTTGAGTTAACTCCATTGTCTTTGTTGTTCTTTTGCAGCATGGATACTCAAAGATTCAAGTTGAAACATCAAGTTGGGGTTTACGGTGTAGTGTTAGTGCAGCTGAACAAGAGCTTATTAATCAGGAAAAACCAATATGCTAATAATTCATCAGATTAAAAAGTGAACCGACTCTGATTAATGCCCAAGATTTGGGCAACTTCTAATATTGCCAAATATTTATTAACGTTTCTGAGGTAATAAATCAAGTGAGAAGTTTTCTCATTTTGCACTGAAATGAATGGACTAAAATGCTTTTGCAGCCACACTTAGCGCCCCCTGCTAGAATTTATGGTAGAATGCAGCTTAAGGCACTTTCCGGTTTGCCTCCTGCTCAGACCAGGAGGTTGCCGCCTGGTTCATTTAGATGTTCCTCAGAACAAGCACTAATTCAACAGATTTCATGGGTTGAGAATATTTGCATCCTCATAGTGCAAATGTACAATATTAGACCTTTATTGAGCCCTTTTGGCACAGCGAGTAAATACTTTCAGAATAATAAAGTACAGTACTCCATGATGTCTAGACATAATCTACAAAAAGCTAATTTGGCACCGTTAGTCAACTGAAAATTCAGAAAAAGACGTGATTTGATGAGAAGCTGAAAACAACAATTAATCAGTATTGATTAGTTGACTCACAGAAAATGAATTGGCCACAGTATTTGTAATTTAATAAATCACTCAAGACATTTATGAAAAAAAAACACACCAAACATTTACTGGTCCGAGCTTCTGAAATGTGAGGATTTGCTTATTTTTTCTGCCTCTGTCCCAGTCTCAACAATACAATATCTCAGAAAAACCTCCGAAAATTTCTCAATTTGCATTGAAATGAATGGACTAAAATGCTTTTGCAGCCACACTTAGCGCCTCCAGCTGGAATTTATGGTAGAATGCAGCTTAAAGCACTTCCTGGTTTGCCTCCCTGCTCAGACCAGGAGGTTGCCGCCTGGGAAAAACCAATATGCTAATAATTAATCAGATTAAGGAGTGAACAGACTCTGATTAATGCCCAAGATTTGGGCAACTTCTAATATTGCCAAATATTTATTAAACATTTCTGAGGTAATAAATCAAGTTAAAAGTTTTCTCATTTTGCATTGAAATTAATGGACTAAAACGCTTTTGCAGCCACACTTAGCGCCCCCTGCTGGAATTTATAGTAGAATGCAGTTTATAATGCAGCTTATAAGGCACTTCCTGGTTTCCTCCCTGCTCAGACCAGGAGGTTGCCGCCTGCTTAGGACCAGCTTGGTAAAAACCAGTCCAAAAACATTGGGTTCAAACTTTGCTGAGGCTCATGGGTATTGTAGTGTTTGGAGGCACACAACTCCCAAAAAACATAATTTCTCATAAACAAAGCAGAACTATTAGGAATTGATCATCATATTTCATACATCAACATGGTGGTTTTGTCAAATTATCCACTGATGGCGTCATTAAAAATAAATGTGGGAATATAAACATAAAGTATAAATCAAGTGAGAAGTTTTCTCATTTTGCATTGAAATGAATGGACAAAAATGCTTTTGCAGCCACACTTAGCGCCCCCTGCTAGAATTTATGGTAGAATGCAGCTAATAAGGCACTTCCTGGTTTGCTCCCTGCTCAGACCTGGAGGTTGCCGCCTGGGAATAACCAATATGCTAATAATTCATGAGATTAAGGAGTGAACTGACTCTGATTAATGGCGGGCCCACTCCCACTGGGCCCCACACAGATATAACTCTGAAAGTGAAATGTGACGCTGAGCGGAGCTGACACGTCTCACTGAGATCGAGTCTGACAAGCAGGAGGTGAAACTAGACAAACTGCACTTGACATGTTAAGAGCTGAAGTTACAGCTGCATGATATGTACATAATATATAGCTGTGTACATTAACATGGCTGCCTTGATCTATGGCAGCAGTTCTCAACCTTTTAGAGTCTTGACCCCCAATCTAACATCATGTTGTCTCACTGAACAGAATCTCACAGTTCAGATCAGACAAACTCAGTTGATACGATGGATTTTGGACAAATAATGAAGCAGACAACAACTAAAACATCTCTCTGTCTGTGCATTTATATATATTTTCATATTTTATTGCTACTTTTAATAAAATACCTTTGCTATAAGAATCCTTGTAAAGTTATAACTTGATACTTTGGGATATGTCAGAAAAGACACAAAATTACCCCCAAAAGAATCAAATTGACCACAAAATGACAAGATAAAAAAATGACATAAAATGACCAAAAAATTACATAAAATTAAGCAAAAAAGGACCCAAGTTGACCACAAAATGACAAAAGATGACCACAAAAAGACACAAATTGACCAAAAAAGACACAAAATGACTAAAAAAGACACAAAATGATTAAAGGATACAAAATGACCAAAAAAGACACAAAATGACCAAAAAAGGAAACAAAATGACCAGAAAAGACACAAAATGACAAAAAAGACACAAAATGACTGAAAAATACACAAAATGACCAGAAAAGACACAAAATGACCACTAAATGACAAAAAAGACACTAAATGACAAACAAACAAACACAAAATGACCAAAAAAAGACATTAAATGACCAAAAAGACTTTAACCCAGTGGAGACAGAGCTGACTTCCTAAATGATTTGTTGACCCCCAGAAATCATCTCGGGACCCAATTAGGGCCGGGACCCCCATGTTGAGACCAGCTGCTCCATGGAGCCTGTGAGAGCCTTCAGTAGAGCGATGTGTTCAGGGGCTCCAGGTCTGATGAGCTTCATCAGTCTGAGTAAAGTGTAGTGTTGTAGCCGGTGGCAGCGACTCCATCAGCTCTAATCTCTGTGTGTTTGAGCCTCTGGTCGTCTCATCAGGGCTTCCTTCACTCTGCAGGTATTTACTCTGGAGCCTTCAGCTCTTAACTCACCCATGTGCTCTTTGTTCACGGCACACAACATTACATGCTCATCAGTCCTAATGTTGACTTAAACCAGCAGCGTGCAGGATTCAGGGCTACCTGTTAGGGCTAATTAAAACTCTTAATTATGTTTATGTTGGTGTATAATCACCTGGAACTGAGAGTCAGTTTGTGTTTTTACTCAGCTGAGAATGACTTCTTTTTCTATCTAGATAGTCCAACATACAGGCATGGAATAAATTATTAGACCACTTTTTTTCTACAATTTCTTGTTCATTTTAATGCCTGGTACATTTGTTTGGAGAAATATAATGATAACATGACTGTAGATGTAAAACTGAATAAAAACAAAGACACAAATTGACCAAAAACAGATGTAAAAAAAGATAAGATCTCCAAATTGGCAGAAATAGATGTAAAAATGATTAAAAAAGACACAAAAGGAGCAGAAATAGATGTAAAAATGACAAAAAAAAAAGACACAAATGAGCAAAAATTGATGAAAAAATGACTAAAAAAAAACACAAAATGAGCAAAAAAACAGTCATGGAAGATATTATTAGACCACTTTTTTCTTCAATTTCTTGTTCATTTTAATGTCTGGTAAAACTAAAGGTACATTTGTTTGGACAAATATAATGATGACAACAAAAATAGCTGATAAGAGTTTAATTTAAGAGCTGATATCTAGACATTTAACATGGTTTTCTTCATAAAAGCCAAAATCATTATCAAGAAAACCAATAGGCAATAGGAAAACTGAAAAACTACTATTTTTTTGTCATTTGGCATTGAAATGAATGGACTAAAATGCTTTTGCAGCCAGACTTAGCGCCCCCTGCTGGAATTTATGTTAGAACACAGCTTAAGGCACTTCCTGGTTTGCCTCCCTGCTCAGACCTGGAGGTTGCCGCCTGCACTACACTTAGTACACTGTCCCTTTAAGATTCCTCTGCAGACTTTAAAGTAAGGAGCTCTTATCTTAAAATCACAACTAAAAGATAATATTTTACCCAGTCGACATTTTAAAAACTTGCTTGCTTCCTCTAGCTTTCATACTTTGATGATCTCAACTCAGCATTTTCAAAACATAATCATTTGAAAAGCAAAAAGGGAGCACATTAAAGTTTACACAGTCTGCTGGGAGAGGTCCAGCAGTGGCCTCGCTGTGCCAAACTTTAAATGGCTTAAAGCAAAGCAAATCCCACTAAAACATATTTTATATCTGCGCTGTGGGGTTTTTTTTGCAAACACTGCAATATTTGAAGAACATTAGCTGACATTTAACATGTTTTTATTGATTATGATTTGGTTATAATCAAGAATGTTCTCATGACTTACGTGCGCATTTGTGTGTGTGTGTAGCGGAAATTGCATAAAGTTACCTGTGTGTGTGCGCGTGTGTGTTTGAAGCATTTATATGCATGTGTGAGGAGTGTGCGCACTTACGCACGTGTGTGTGCGTGTATCTGTAACTGTAATCACATCAAAGATCAAAGGCAATCAACAGAATTAACTGACACCTGAGTGTTCCTGAACAGTGACAGCAGCCAGAGGTGGACAGACTGGAATTTCTGGCCTCGAACAGAAAGCATTTTTGGCAAAACCATAATACCTATCATTGATCCGACTTCACTTTGAGCATCCTGAGTTCTTCCTGAACGTCTACATATGTTTTTTTTCAAGAAAAATAAAAAAATAGCTTTGTTAGAGCGATCTAAAAAAACTGTTACATCTCCCTTTTTCAGAAATCTTCCTGCGTTTTTAATATGGGACCCAATGAGGCTGTTGGTGGTGTTGGTGGATCATCTGTGCGTCCTACGCCCAAACTATAACTCTGACAGCTTTACCAGAGGATTGTGAGTGAGAAGACTAATTTTCCTACGTTTCTATGTATAAATTATTTCTGTAGAGTGGAATTTGCGGCCTGGAGCTCAGTTTTCAAATTTATTTTTTGACAGTTTTTTCTCTCCCTCTACACTCTGGTGATGATGTCACACACTGTGACACGAACATTCCGTGCAATACACACCCATTATAATCTCAGAATTTCTCCAAAAATGATCATGGTCATTGAACAGGGATTGATAAAAAACTATATGACCTATCGAAACGTGGATTAATACACCGATACACAAGACTTGTGTCTACTGTTTAAAGTTTAAATGGAGTCTCTAGGTGAAATTATGCCGGAGAAGTAGACGTTTCTTTTATTCGCTAATTTTTTTTCTTCGGCCGTCCCATTCACTTCAATGCAAAACTTTGGGCAGTTTTTCGTAGAGAAAAGTAATAGCACACCGATCCCGATCAAACCGCACGTTTTGATATGTAATTTGTCCTGCAACTCTTCAAGTTGTAGGACTAGTAGCGGGATGAAATTGCGTCCGGAAGAGGAAGAAGAAGAAATCCACAGTATAACAGCTATTGCTGTATGGGACCAGTGCTCGGTGCGATTGCCCCAAGGCCCTAATGACTAAAAAAGACACGAAATGAGCAGAAACAGATGTAAAAGTGACTAAAAAGACACAAAATGAGCAGAAATAGATGAAAAAAAGACACATAATGACAAAAAATAGACATAAGGATAAGGATAGGACATAAGGAGGGGAGAGGTCCAGCAGTGTCCTCGCTGTGCCAAACTTTAAATTATACATTTTCCTTTTTACGTCGGAGCCTTTAATTAGTTGGTTTGATCCTAATGCAGCGTTCTCCTGCCAAGATTGAAAAGCATTCTCAGTAGCACCTTGGCAACTCCACCATGACACATATGCAAATATCTCTATTAAACAATGTCAGCTTCATCCCTGTTAGTCCCGTCGCTGCAGCTTTGGCATCTGGATCAGAAACCTTCTCTCTCTGAAAGCATATGGCGCTCCGCAACCTTCTTCTTTTCTTTTTTAATAACAACTGTCTGCCTGCTGGACGGGAGCCAGGCGCCTTTGGAAGCAGCAATATGGAGGCATTCATGCTCTCTGTGACATTTATGCAGGACATGGTTTTAATTACCAGACTCATCCTTCTTTTATTTGCAGCTCTTAGGGCTCATAGTGTTCTTTGGCTTCAGCTCTTATCATCATGGAAGCTCTTCACTACGCTCTTTCTCTCTGAAAGGAGTCCCAGTGGTCTGCTGCCTCGGGTTTATAAGCAGAGGAATCTGAAGCTGCATTCATGGAGCCTTTGTTTGCGACAGACAAGTGGACTTAATCACATATTCTGTTCAAAGTAATTAGCTCCATCAGCCAAGTAGCTTTCCCTGTTTTAAATCTAAACGATTTATCTTTAGAAGTAAATCTAAATATGAACCTGGTCTCACAGGAATCCGTGGAATAGCCACAGGCTAACTGTTAGCCTGTTAGCAATTGGCAGACTGGACGCTAAGGGGTTAACATCCCCTCCGGCTCTGCAGCTGGGAGAGACTGCTGCAGGAGGACTGGGCCGATTCCACTCGTTCTTCTCCAAAAGTCTCCAATAACACCAAAGAAAGTCTTTTTCTTCTTTTTTTGTCATTTTGTGTCTTTTTTAGAACCTGGTCTCACAGGAATCTGTGGAATAGCCACGGATTTGCTGAACTCAAAATCCGTGGAATAGCCACGGAATCGCTCAAATTTCCGTGAAACTGACACGGATTTCGCTACAATGCAAGTTAATGACAGTCATATCCCGTGGCTATTCCATGGATATGACTGTCATTAACTTGCATTGTAGCGAGTAATATGTAAAAAATAATGACTAGGGACACAAAATGACAAAAAATAGACGGGACATAAAGAAGGACCAAACCTGTTGCCTAGCAACTCAATTATAGTGAAACTACAAAATATATGTTTTTTTAAACATAAAATATAGATTGGTAACATTGGTTATAAATGGTAAACAGATTATTAATGTGTAATCATCATTTATAAACCGTATATAGGCCATTTAGAAAGGTAAATACATCATTTATTAATGTTGAACTAACTACATCATTTATAAATGGCTAATAGATGGTATATTAATATAAGTTTATAGTTACTTTACCATTAACAATTGAATTATAATTAATAGTTTATTAACAGTTTTAGTTGCACTCATTATAACATGTTTAGCACCATATTAAGTATGTTAATGATTTTGAAATGATTCATAAACCTTTAAGAAATTCGTTTGAAACATTTAAAGATTAAATAACATTTCTTTGTAAATGGTTAATAATTGGTCTATAAACCATCTATAAACATCACTTAGATGGTTATTGTAAAGTGTTACCTATAGTTTTTTTTTATAGGAAATATATTAAAAACAGTGCAGCATGGGCCAAGAAAGAACCTACATTACATTTTGGAGCAGATCTGATTCACAGGGTGGATATACATATTATATTTTGCTTTTTCTATTATAGCGAGGCGGCATTTATGGAGCCTTTGTTTAGAATTTAATCACATGGGGGCTCATATATTCTGTTATAATGAGTGTAATTATCTCTGTGTGTATGAAGCAGCTTTCCCTGTTTTAAATCTAAGCGACTTATCTTTAGAAGTATATCTAAATATCAGAAATATGGACATTATTTCTGCACTAACTACAGCCTGTTTTAATGGAGCTGGAGCACTTCAGATTAATGTGTGGCTCTCAGCTGCTGAAAAATTGAAAGTCTGAGAGTAATAAATCTTTTAAAGAGCTGTGACAGCTCCGTCCCTGCAGGTCGGAGGTGCTGACAGGGTGGAGTTATGTGGGACTGAAGGTCCAATTACTGTTATTGCTTTAGTTTTTGAATTTCACTTCAGTGTCCATCATCTTTTGTCCATTACTGGGTTTTACTATTATGATTCACTTTTACTCTTTCAGACTTCCATCAAAGTCGTTTGATTCTTTTACACTAAGATCAGAGGAGAACAAGATGATTTATGGTTTATAGATCAAACACTTTTAGATTTTGTTGCTTACTTTAGCTCAAATTAATATAACTTGCTTTTTTTTTGTACGTTTGTCGTGGATATTTTATTTTATTCTTTGCAAGTTCCAGTGCAACTAATATATGAAAGTCTGATATTCAAACAGAAACTGTTTAACAAGCATAATTGATGTAAGACACAACAGATGTTTTGAACAAATTGTTCATGGAAACCTAAAAAATAATGTTAAATAATATAAGAAGGTTTACAACTTTTCTTCCAATCCACTTTATATATTTTTTTATATTTATACAGCACATTTTTTGGCAAACACAAGGTTTCCAAAGTGCTGCACAAACAATAAATAGATAACACAATACAAATAGATGTAGTAAACAATAGAATAAAATGCAATAAGATAAAATACATTAAAAATAGGATAAAAATAAATAAAATAAAATGTAAAATATACTGCCCGCACAAAATAAAATATGCATGTATACAAATAAAAACAAAAAATAATAAAAGCAACATAAAACTTATGAATAGAATTTCTTGAGATAACCAAAGGTGTACCGCAAGGATACATTTTGGGGCCTATTCTGTTTTCCATTTTTTATTAACGACCTCGGTAATATATATATTATATTAATGCAAAATTACATCTATATGCTGATGATACAGTGGTTTACATTCCACGCTTCCACCATCACAGGAGCAGCACAACAACTCCAGACTGCTTTTCAGACATTGCAAAATACATTGCTGAATCTAAAATTGGTCTTAAATACTCAAAAAATAAAGTTTATGGCCCTCGATCACAGTTTTATCTTTAGATGGCAAATCCATTGAGAGAGTGTCCTCATACAAACACCTGGGGATGTGGATAGATGACAAGCTCTCCTTTAAGAATTTTGTTTTTCTTAATAAGGCTTATTATGTTTTAATATTGTGTTATATTGCATTTGTTTTATTGTAAATGTTAATGTTTTGACACTTGTTTTGAGTTTTGGCTGCTATTTTTGGCCAGGTCTCTCTTGAAAAAGAGATTCTGGATCTCAATGGGACTCTTTAACCCTCTGAAGTCACCAATCATATGACTTCTTCATGATGTCATGGCGTAAAAATGAAGCAGTGTTATTCCCTGACAACAACTTCCCTCTAAAAAACTGGCTGTAAACTCCATAAGGCCAGTTTTTGTTTGATGATGATAGAACAAGTAAAACTGGAGATAAGGTCAAATGTATTTAGTATGAAAATACAGAACTAGATGTTCTCCTCATTTTACCTCTTATATGCAACTTGTGTCCACATTTGCAACATTTTGTTGTGTTTCTTTGGGTTCTAAATGTTGATACAGTAAGTCAAAGTGAAACAATAATGATCAGGTCATAAAGGTGAGGTTGGTCTGATAAAAAAAAAACACCAACATGTCGTGGTAAACATTGTTTTAAGTGTTATATACAGGCAGAATGAAAAGGATTCAAAAACTGAGAAAATAGCCCTAAACTCCATGTAGATACCACGGCTTTGCAAATAAAATTGAAGCTTGATTCTACAAATACCTGACCTATTTGTTGTCTCAATTACATTCAGACTAAACACCAACCTCCTTGTCTGTAATGTGAAGCCAAGTGACTTAAACCTGCATTCTTTAAAATGGCCAGCAGGGGGCGACTCAACTGGTTTCAAAAAGAAGTCTGATTGTATAGGAGTCTATGAGAATATGACCCTACTTCTAAAAGGAATTAATGTTGCTTTTGCATTTTACTCCAGTATTGAATTGGGTAATCGTGGAATTTCACTGGTATTAGTAGCATGACATCACAAATTAGCATCTGAATTAATATCACATTAACAATAAATATGGATGGATCTACTGAAGCTACTAGGTCAACTTTTTAAACCGCAAAAAACACACAAAAAGCACACTTTCAAAGCATAACAATGCTCCATGAAGAATTTTAAATGGTGGTTAATACAACATATATATAAGACGTAAAATCGGGATGACATCTAGTTATATATTTTGTGTGTGTGAGTTACATAACAGACTTGGGAAGAGTTCAGATGTCCAAAGATACAGACGCACAGCAGAAAACTTCATTAGCAGCAAAATAAAACTGTTGATAACTGGTCCGACTGTAAACAAAGTTAAAGTGTGTGAGCTGCTTCACAGCATGTCGCCTGTTACACAAGTTCACTGTTGTTTTTGGAGCCTTCTGAGGAAGTTGGATACAATTTTAAACATATTTTTATGGTATTTATGGTTTATAGATCAAACCACTTTTAGATTTTGTTGCTTACTTTAGCTCAAATTAATATAACTTGCTTTTTTTTCTGCATTTTTCATGAATATTTGATTTTATATTTTGCAACTCCCCAAGATGCAACTAATATATGAAAGTCTGTTCTGCAAACAGAAACTGTTTAACAAGCATAATTGATGTAAGAAACAACAGATGTTATGAACAAATTGTTCATGGAAACCTAAAAAAAAAAGTTAAATAATATAAGAAGGTTTACAACTGAGATTTCTGTAAAAAGGTAGAGAGGGGAAACACTGATTAATTATTCCAGCACTCCAGTGTTTCAGGTTTTTTCCTTATTTCAGGGTTGGACAGTAACTGTTTTCCAAAACTGTTACAGTTTAAATTCACTAACAATCTATAAAAACAGATTATTTGACAGGACTACTTCACCACCTCCACCAGGGAGGTTCTGTTTTCACTTCTGTTTGTTTGCTTGTCTGTTTGTAACGCTTTACGAAAGTATTAAAGAATAAAAGATGAGTACAGCACAAACATTACAAAAGGAGAAAAATAGCACAATAAAAACAGAAGCAGAGTACATGACTCCAGCTCAGAAACAGACAGACGGTCTCCAGCAGTTTGGTAAAAGGAGAACTGAAAAACTACTGGCCAGATCTTAATGGAACTTGGTACAACAGTTTAGCATTGGCCAAGAAACACACTGATTCACAGGGTGGATACACATATTATATTTTGCTTTTGCTACCATAGCGAGGTAGTGCATGGTCCTGATGGAAGTCTGCACCATCCAAGTGTCCTTCTAGTTTGATTTTGTTTTATGTCCTCTAAAATGAATATGAGGTTCACATTTCCTATAAACCAGGGGTCTCAAACTCAAATTACTTGGGGGAGTATCAAAATTACTTAAAAAAAGACACAAAATTACCAAAAAAAGACACAAAATTACCAAAAAAAGACACAAATTACAAAAAAAAAGACACAAAATTACCAAAAAAAGACACAAATTACTTAAAAAGACACAAAATTACTTAAAAAAAGACACAAAATTACCAAAAAAAGACACAAATTACAAAAAAAGACACAAAATTACCAAAAAAAGACACAAATTACTTAAAAAAGACACAAAATTCCTTAAAAAAGACACAAAATTACTAAAAAAAGACACAAATTAAAAAAAAGACACAAAATTACCAAAAAAAAAGACACAAATTACCCAAAAAGACACAAAATTACAAACAGACATGCTGTTGTTGTTGTTGTTGTTGTTAACGTCGTCATAGAAACAAGTGAAACAAAGCTCCAGCTGTAGCAATAAAGGGACCTCCCACACACAACACGGTAAAGAGCCATTCATATAAAACTCAAGGTGGGGGCCACAAAATATCGTCACGAGGGCCGCAATTGGCCCGCGGGCCGCCAGTTTGAGACCCCTGCTATAAACATGTTTTTCAAAAAGTGCAACAATGTGTCCATGCCCAGTGCTGCTGCTGCTGACTCACAACCAGGACTAAATATAAGACTCACAGAAATGAGCTCAACAAGACAAAATAGCAGTATTTAGAGTATTTAGAGCATGGGTGTCAAACTCGCGGCCCGTGGGCCATTTGCGGCCCTTGTGACGATATTTTGTGGCCCCCACCTTGATATGAAAGATTAATGTGAGTTTTATATAAATGGCACTTTACTGTGTTGTGTGCGGAAGGATCCTGTAATTACTTTTTTGGGTAATTTTGTGTCTTTTTTGTAATTTTGTGTCTTTTGTGGTAATTCTGTGTCTTTTTTTGTCATTTTGTGTCTTTTTAAAATAATTGTGTGTCTTTTTGGGGTCATTTTTTGGGTCATTTTGTGTCTTGTTAAAGTAATTTAGTGCTCTTTCAGTCATTTTGTGTCTTTTTTGGTCATTTTGTGTATTTTTTTGGTCATTTTGTGTTTTTTTTTTTTAGATTTTTATTTTTTTTTTAATAGTCATTTTGTGTCATTTTGATACTGCCTTCAGCGGCCCCCAGGTAATTAGAGTTTGAGACCCCTGGTTTAGAGGGTAAACACTGCTGGATGACTCCAGCCCTCCCGTGTTCTCCTCCTCCTGTTCTGCTCCTCACCTTCTTCTCGTCTCCGTCCTGCAGCAGCTGCATGTTGCTGCGTCTCTGGCTGTCGCTCCTCCTCAGCGTGGCGCTGCGGTGCTCCGTCAGGTCGGGGGGCGGAGACACGCTGCGGCCCTGAGGGTCCACCCACGTATACACGTGGTTGGTGACGTAGCCGCCGGGGATCCTCCCCACAGAGCGCACCGACAGGGAGAGCTTTTTACTGCCCTTCAGCACCTGAGGGAGGAAGAGGAGGAGGACATTTTAGTTATTAATCAAATCAAATCAGATTTATTTAGAGAGCTCTTTAAAACAGCCACAGCTGATACTAAGTGCTGTACATGACCAACAATCAGTGGTGGTTCTACTCAGGGGCCTCCAGGGGCCACTGCCCCTGTGAAGAAGCCCTTGGCCCCTGCTGTGGCCCCTGTGTCAAATTAATAATAAAATAATCAATTTATAACGATGAACGACGGAACAATTCTAACCTATATTTTGTTGTGCACAATGAGAACAATATTTGATTGTGCACAAAAGGAATAATTATAGGTGTAATAGTTAAATTGTGCAATAAAAGCTTGTGTATATATATATATATATATATATATATATATATATAAAGATCATTCTGACTGTGCTGCACTTTCAAAATAAAAAAAAAAGTAATTGTGCACAAAAACGAGAAATGCAATTGTTGTGCAAAAATAATTATTGTTGGTAAGTCTCATTGTTTCAATCAGTGTATTTGTATCTTCCAAATATACTTAAATTCGAGCTAAAATAAAGGTTTTGAATGCCTAAATATAATCTTTGCAGCTTTTTAATGTGCTAATGTTCTAATCTCTGATTAAACACTGGCCCCCACAGTAGAACTGGTCTAGAACCACTGCCAACAATAAAAACAGAACAAATTAAAACAACTAAAACAGAGAGAATCTCATGCCATGCTGGGTATAAACCAGGAAATAAAAGTGGGATTTCAAAGTTAGCAGTCCTTCATTGACTTGTGCATTAAAACAGCTGCAGAGATCCTTGAGGTTTAAAAGGTGTCACAATGTCCAGCAACACAGTGCAGTGCTCATTAAAAGACTGTTAAAAACTCCACATCGTTGTAGTTTGAATTAAAATCACAGACAAAGTGCTGTAAAAAGTGATTTACGTGGGTTTAATCTCTGTTATGATGCAGGAACACGTTGTTCTTTTAGGGCACAGTGAGTCAGCGTTTACATTTAGATTGAAGAAAATACATTTCTGATCACTGATTAATAAGTCCATCGGACATGATTAACATCTCAGCCCAGATGTTGCAAGTTCAAAAAGAAAACACGACCCAAAAAATCCACACGTCAATCAACTTGATTGGATGTTATTAGATTAATAGATCACCAGATAAAAACATGAACGGTACAAACAGTGTGAGGTTTTAGCTGGGAATATAAACGTGGGAGAAAATTAAAGATTATAGAGAAGAAACCAATTTTTTTAAGTGCAACTGACTGCAAAAACCCCAAATGACCAAACAACACACACACACACACACACACACACACACAACAAACACATTTCTGCCACGTTCCTGCAGGATATTGCTGCTGGCTGGGCCTCATTGCCTCCTGATAGCTCTCTGTATGTGGATCCTGTGCTGATCAATGTTTCTCATGTGACCAGTGATGTGGAGAAACACAGTGAATGGAGTCGAGGCTCCTAATGATTCAACAATGTGTGAACCACCAACTCAAACAGGACCTCCAGCTCACGTCTCAGACTAGAAATGATCACAGACTCTGAGGGTTTAATTGCAACAGTTGGGACTCTGAGAGAGACGTAATTAAAACACAACTCAATGATGCAACAGCAGTCAATGTCAGAACTCTGTTTCTGAGCTAGTGAAGCAGCAGATATCTGATATCTGATGTCACCCAACAATAGCAGCACACATGGAAGCACAAATTGCAAATGGTAAACCATCAACTAAAATGCAACATAAAGTATATTTGCATGTGTTACACTGAAAAAAAATATTTGTAGAAATTACGTTAAAACTGTCAAATTGCATCAGAAATAGGGTGTAAAATAACAAAATTACATATCATCATTAAAAATGCAAATTATCGTACACTGTAAAAAAATAATCTGTTTAATTTACGGTAAAATCCTGGCAGCTGTGGTTGCCAGAACTTCACTGTAAAAAATACAGTGAGTGGGTTTTCGACTGTAAATGTAAATGTAAATATCAGCAAAAACTGTAATTTAGACTGAATTTTCCCGTTATTTTTAGGATAATTGTGTCATTTATTCACACATCATGGTATTTCTCCATTAATTTTACATGAGTTTGTTATATTTTTTACAGCAAAACTGTGTGTTTCCTACAGTAAAAGTTAAAGTTTTGTGCTATTCTTTGATTTACGGTCATTAAAAGTGTCTACTACTGTGATATACAATTTTTAATTTTACGCCCTATTTCTGATGTAATTTGACAGTGTTTTACTGTAATTTCTAGAAACATTTTTTATAGTGTAATTCAAGGAATAGTGCAAAACTTTTGAGAAACTTTTGAAAACACACAGTTTTACTGTAAAAATATAAAAAAATTCAGGTAAAATTAATGGAGAAATACCATATTTTCACAAGGACACAATTACCTTAAAAATAAAGGGATTATTCAGTCTAAATTACAGTTTTTGATAATATTTACATTCAAATTAACAGTAGAAAACCCACTCACTGTATTTTTTACGGTGAAGTTCTGGCAACCAAAGCTGTCGGTATTTTACCGTAAAGTCAAATCTAAAACGCTTCCTTTTCTTGACTAAAAGTGATGCAACATTTCTTGGCGTCCACCGTGTATTAACAAACCAAGAAAGTGATTTCTCATTGATGTAAATGTCCTTCTGTCTCCATCACAGTTTGGATTCTACTGCCTACGGTGAGAGCTCACAACTTAAGAAAACACATGCTAATACACAAAACACAACAAACAGAGAAAACATCTTCATCAACAACAACACAAGAGCAGCATTTAGAAAACAAAGACCACAACACAACAGAAGTGTTTCCAGAGGACACTTAAAAGTGATGCACACGTCTGGACACACTTGATGTTATCACGTTATTTGGTAACACTTAATATTAAGGTCCTTGTAATAACCATTAATTAACAAGTAATAAGGCCCTTGTAAGTCCTTACAAGATGCTTATTAACATTATTGTGTGTTTATAAGCTTATATAAGTGTTAATAATGGCATTACAAACACCCATGACCCACCCATTATGTCTTTGCCATGCCTTTATTAATCTTATTTTGTTTGCTTATTGATATTAAAATATACTTTATTGCTCATCTATTATAAGTTAACTATAAGTTAACTATGCTTTTTGCAACTACCGGATCTAAAGCGAGAACAATGCCTTATTACTTGGTAATTAATGGTTATTAAGGACCTTATTATAAAGCGTTACCCATTATTTCAACATAATGATAATTTCACTTTGTAATGATCATAGCATGCTAACATTAGCGACTGATCATATCGTGCTAACGTTAGCAGGCGATCGATAGCATGCTAACGTTAGCGAGCTAGCAAGACCAAGACCAACTCGGTGCAGTTGAGAGAGACTAACTAAAACATGAATCATTCATTTATTTGATTTGTTAAACTGCAATGTGATTGATACGAGCTAGCGAGCTAATGCTATATATCACGTTATATCATGAAAATATCATTATCATGAAAAAAACGTAACAATTTTACGTTATATCATGATATTATCATTATCTTGAAATAATGTGATAATATGAAGCGTGTCCAGACGTGTGCATCATTTTTAAGTGTCCTCTGGAAACACTTCTGTTGTGTTGTGGTCTATTTGAAGCGTTTTTTCTTATTGTGTTGTGGGTTTATGTGCGTTGATGAAGATGTTTGCTTGTGTTTTGTGTATTTACATGTGTTTTCTAAAGTTTCAGCGCTGCTTAACCATAACTGCCTGATTTAATGTTGCTGTTGGAAGAAAATATAACTGTACTGTTTGTATTTTTGCCTCACATCCCTAAATAAATGATATAGTCCCTCTTCCTCCTCCTGTTAAAGGCTGTGATGCCATTTCATGTCAGCTTATCTTTTATGTTTTTATAGTGTCACATTCTTTTATGTTATCGATAAAAACCATAAACAGAAAAAGCATTCACTCCCAAAACAGTTTTCCCTCGACGAAGCTCTTGTTGAAACAATCCACTGAATATAAGTCTTGCAGGTTTAGACAGTGTGCAGAAGTCTTCTTTCTATTTCTCATCAATAAAAAAAAACTTTAAAAAATCTCAAAGTACAAGAACATGATATCCCCAGAAGGACTTTCTGCTGACTGTGCAAGGCTGCAGAAAAGATTTCTCAAAGTCGATCTGAACCGAACACAATATAACTCCTTTGTCTTCTTCAGTGAAACTACACTGTAAAAAATGTCTTTTTTAGGGTGAAAAACTGCTAAACCATGACAGAAAAAGACGTAAAATGATAAATTAATTATTATTTAATTCAGTTTCAGTAACAATGAAACACTGTAAATGTATATATCATCCAAAACTGTATTTTTTACAGTTTTTAAAAAAAAAGTATATTACTCTACTGTAAAATACACTGTAATATGTATTTAATTAGCATCACTGTAATTTCTGCATTTATCTTTTGTAAAAAATCTTTTTCTTACTGTTCTAAAGTTTCCATGTCCAATTTAATGTGTCAACTCTTTTTTAGCAAAGGTTAAAAAAAAACACCTCAAAGTGTATAAACATGATTTCACTTTTTTTGCAGAGATTTTTCTAATTTAGCTTTGTGCATTGAGCATTTGTAATGCAATCTTTTGTGTTTACTGTTCTTTCATGATTTTTATGTGTGTTTTTTGTAATTTGTGTTTTTTGTATTTTTATTATGTTTTTGGTGTGTTTTGAGTGTGCTTGTATGTGTTTTTTTTGTAATTGTGTTTTTGGCTTGTTTTTCATGTTTTATGTGTGTTTTTTGTAATTTTTTTTGTGTTTTTGTGTGTTCAAAATGTTGATCCAGTAAGTCAAATTGAAAAAAGTAAACAGGTCATAAAGGTGAGGTTGTCTTGAAGATTTTTCAAAAACCAACATAATAGCCCCAAACTCCAAAGGGTTAAGTGATGTGAATGCTCAGACTAGATTAACATGCTGCAGCTGAGATTATTAGTGTTCAGAGCTGCAGGTTGCAGCTGCAGCAGCTCGTCTCCTTGAGCTCAACGATCCAGCTGAATCAATTTCACAATCCTGATTTGTGCTGAGAGATAATAACTTCAACTCTGAGGCAACAAAACCCCGTCAGCACCCGAGATCACTGAATGGACCCAAACGCCTGTCATATCTCCTCCTCCTCCTCTTTATGGGCCATCAGAGCAGGAGGAGATAAAAGTATAGTAACACATGAGGGAACACACAGTTAGCAGCCTTTACTCCCACAGAGAGAGAGAGATAAAACTGCTGGACTAAGAAAGACCTGCAAACAGAAAGAAATGCAAAACCACAACAGGAAGTGGAAACTTCAGATTGCCTGTCTTCTAGGTGGTATTATTGTGTCAGGATCCTGACAGTGTTGTTGTCAGAGGCTCCAGATCTCCTTGATTCAAACAATCCACATCAGCCGTCTCTGACATGTGTCACATCCCTCTGATCCGTCAGACAGCAGCAACCTGAGCGCAATCAGAACCAAACAACCAGCAGCAGACGGGACAAGATGCACGTTGAGACGAATCAAAGCAGGCTGGAGGACATTTACAACCATTTACAACCAGCATTCCCAAAGTTAGTATTATATCTAAAATGTAAATAAATCACCTAATCCTGTGTGACGTATAGCATGGGACCCACCAATCCCCACCAACACCCACCGGGACCCAAAAACACCAACCAACACCCACCAAAACCCAACGGGACAAATCAACACCCACCAATACCCACCAACACCCACCAACACCCGCCAACACCCACGAGACCCAAAAACACCCACCAACACCCACCGGGACCCACAAACACCCACCAATACCCACCAACACCTGCCAACACCCACCGGGACCCAAAAACACCCACCAACACCCAACGGGACCAGTCAACACCCACCAACCCCCACCAACACCCGCCAACACCTGCCAACACCCACCGGGACCCAAAAACACCCACCAACACCCACCGGGACCCACCAACACCCACCAACACCCGCCAACACCTGCCAACACCCACCGGGACCAATCAACACCCACCAACACCTGCCAACACCCACCGGGACCAATCAACACCCACCAACACCTGCCAACACCCACCGGGACCCAAAAACACCCACCAACACCCACCGGGACCCACCAACACCCACCAACACCCGCCAACACCCACCGAGACCCAAAAACACCCACCAACACCCACCAACACCCACCGGGACCCACAAACACCCACCAACACCCAACGGGACCAATCAACACCCACCAACACCCGCCAACACCCGCCAACACCTGCCAACACCCACCGGGACCCAAAAACACCCACCAACACCCAATAGGACCAATCAACACCCACCAACACGCACCAACAGCCTCATTGGCTCCCATATTAAAAATGCAGGAAGATTTCTGAAAAAGGGAGATGGAACAGTTGTAGATGCTTGTTGTAGGTGTGCTCCTTGTATATTACATAGTATCATAACATTACTAGTATTAATTGTTAGAAATCTCTGAAGAATCTCATCATAGTGTACACACACCGGCAGTAGCCCCCGTGGCCCTTTCACTATTTACCCAGAGGAAATTTTCCAGTTGTCTTTAAAAAACTGCTCAAACCAATTATTCCATTATCAAAATAGTTGACGATAAATTTAATAATCGATTATTGTTTGTTAATCGAATAATTGTTGCAGCTCTAATTATCTGATATGTAAAAGGGGTTTTCATATTGGCAAGTGTCGGTAACATATAGAGCCGATATTGATATTGTCAGTCTGTGAGAGGCCTATATATATATATATATACATGTATATATATATATATAGTCAGGCTCTTTAGTGCAGGATGGATGATGATGATGTCACTGCAGAAGTTGCACTGCAGCATCTTAATCAGTGTTTAGCCCCAATGACTGTGGTGTTTTTTTATTTGGTGATTGTTGAGTCCCAGCATATGGTCTCCTTTCTTAGACTGTTTGCCAAAAAGCTTGAGAGCCGCAGCAGCACTTTGATTTATAGTCCCAAACAGAGCTTATCATGGTGCATGCAGCTCTGAGGAATGTTACTGCATTTAAGGGGAAATGGAGGAAGAAAAGTAAAATGAGAAGAGTGAGGGGAGTTAGAGCAACACGGGGAGAAACAGAAAGATGGAGGTGATGGAGGCGACGGAGGGAGGAAACGGCGGTAATGGACGAAAAACAGCGGCAGCACGGTGGTCTTAATGCTGCGTCCCTGAGGAAAGAGCTGATTGAGACTCTGAGCTGATGGAGCTCAGAGAGAACAAACAGGGAATATAAACCAGAGCAGAGCTGCACTGTAAAAAAGGTCTAAAAACCAGGTAAAACAGTAAATCTAAAGGTCTAAAACCAGGTAAAACAGTAAATCTAAAGGTCTAAAACCAGGTAAAACAGTAAATCTAAAGGTCTAAAACCAGATCAAACAGTAAATCTAAAGGTCTAAAACCAGATCAAACAGTAAATCTAAAGGTCTAAAACCAGATCAAACAGTAAATCTAAAGGTCTAAAACCAGATCAAACAGTAAATCTAAAGGTCTAAAACCAGATCAAACAGTAAATCTAAAGGTCTAAAACCAGATCAAACAGTAAATCTAAAGGTCTAAAACCAGATCAAACAGTAAATCTAAAGGTCTAAAACCAGATCAAACAGTAAATCTAAAGGTCTAAAACCAGATCAAACAGTAAATCTAAAGGTCTAAAACCAGATCAAACAGTAAATCTAAAGGTCTAAAACCAGATCAAACAGTAAATCTGAGGGAAATGATCTTGCTGCATGGACAGATAATTTACCTTGACAAGATTTATTAACTTAAGATTATTAAATCTAGAAATAAGCATAAGTATAAATAAACACTTAAAATAAGAAATTAACTCTTAAAACAAGATAATCACAATTTCTTCTTGGTTTCTTGTTCATTGGTTATTATAAAGAATGTTTCCATGACTGTAGATGTAAAAATGACTAAAAAGATACAAATTGACCAAAAAAAGACACAAAATGATCAAAAAAAAGACACAAAATTACCATAAGATATGTAAAAATGACCAAAAAAGACATAAATTGACCTAAAAGACACAAAATTACCAAAAAAATACGTAAAAATGACAACTAAAAAGACACAAATTGAACAAAAAGACGTGAAATGACCAAAAAAGACACAAATTGACCAAAAAAGACACAATCTGACCAAATGTAGATGTAAAAATGACCACTAAAAAGACAAAATGATGAAATTAACTCTTAAACCAGATAAAGTAAAGCTGCCAGCAGTGATGAACTGGCCCGAGCAGAGTGACCTTACCAAGATAAAAAAAAACAACTTTAGATTTAGAAGTGTTAGATCATTTATCTGGTTTTAAGAGTTAATTTCTTATTTTAAGTGTTCAACATGCTTATTTCTAGACTTAATAATCTTAATTTAAGAAATCTTGTCAAGTGAAATTATGCAGCCAGATTATTTCCCTCAGATTTACTGTTTTATCTGGTTTTAGACTCATATTTTTTCAGTGTACTTTCAAATGATGATGCAGAAAACCAATAGTCTCCCACCAGAGTCAATCCATTTCATACACAAAGGCTGAATGAACAAAGCCTCGCTGTACAATCCATCCACTTCTTACAAATACAGCTCAAATGAAAGGAAGTGAACCTCTTGGATTAATAAACATTATTGCAGAGCTTCTTCAGAAAATATGGTTCAGAGTCACAATACTGAAGGAGCTGTCTGCCTCATATAGAGACATGAGAACAAGTGCTGGTTTCGCTTGAATAAGTCAAATTCTTCATTTTTAGTAAGTAGCTGAAGCTTTTTTTACAGCAGTGACTTCATCCAGGATGGGCAACAGGAGGCCCGGGGGCCACATACGGCCCTCACCCTCACCTGAAGTGGCCCTCAGTACAACTACATGCATTTGAGCATGAAATCTTAACAGTGGAGTGTAAAAATGCACAAAATTACTTCTTGTAATTAATGTTGGTCTGCTGTTGTTGCACTGAAAAAAAAAAGAAAACACAGTAAAGCAGGGCTCTCAAACTGGTGGCACGTGGGCAAATAGTGGCCCTTGTGATGATATTTAGTGGCCCCCACCTTGATATGAAAGTTTAATGTGAGTTTTATATGAATGGCACTTTACTGTATTGTGTGTGGAAGGTCCCTTAATTACTTTTTTCTGCAATTTTGTGTCTTTTTTTTAGTAATTGTGTATTTTTTTGATAATTTTGTGTATTTTTTAATAATTATGTGTCTTTTTTAGTGGATTTGTGTCTTTTTTTTGTAGATTTGTGTCTTTTATTGGGTAATTTTGTGTCTTTTTTAATAATTATGTGACTTTTTTAGTGGATTTGTGTCTTTTTTTAGTAGATTTATGTCTTTTTTTGGTAATTTTGTGTCTTATTTAGTAGATTTGTGTCTTTTTTTGGTAATTTTGTGTCTTTTTTGGTAATTTTGTGTCTTATTTAGTAATGTTGTGTCTTTTTTGGTCATTTTGTTTCTTTTTTAAGTAATTTAGTTTTTTTTCCTGTCATTTTGTGTCTTTTTTGGTAATTTTGTGTCATTTTTTGTCATTTTGTGTCTTTTTTAATAATTTTGTTTCTTTTTTGGTAATTCTATGTATTTTTTTGTAATTTTGTGTCTTTTTTGTAATTTATTGTTTTTTTTTAAAGTAAAGTAATTTAGTGTTTTTTCCAGTCATTTTGTGGTCATTTTGATACTGCCTCCAGCGGCCCCCAGGTAATTTGAGTTTCAGACCCCTGCTCTAAAACGTCTTTTTATACTTAAGGGAAAGCAGTCAATACCTGCCTCTCCTAGATGTTTGTTATTGTTGTTTTCTACCATTAAAAACAATTGAGATTTGTTGCCTGGCTCCATTTTCCAAATAAATCCACTAAATAAGTCGACAAATCGAGAGAAAAAAATGCTCGATTGGGCCCCAAATTGAGTTAAACCCCCGTCTGCTCTACCTGAAACCTAAAACACAGACACAAAGTGTCTATTCATGGAGGTCAGAGGAGGTTCTGGTTGGACGGGAGGATTTATGAGAGCAAAGAGAGAGAGAGTCCACCAGTCGGCTGTTAAAAGCATTTCTTCTGTGCTGCTGGCAGATGACTTGGCTGCAGAGTTGAAACCACTCAGTTCTAATTGTTCCAGCTAATTGCACAAGCTTGATAAGATGTCACACACACACACACACACACACACACACACACACACACACACACACACAGGTAAACACAAGTTAACCGACGCATTCGTTCCCCGTTCACAGTCACACACACACACACACACACACACACACACGGATCAGATGAATGGAGGTGATACAGACACACAAAGCTCAGGAAACCAAAAAGCAGCCGGGCAAATTGCCTTTCACCCTGTTTATTCACTGCTGTCACAAAAGATCTGTCAACCGCAGGGGATCTGTTACACACACACACACACACACACACACACACACACACACACACACACACACACACACACACACAGCGGTGATATTTGTAAGAAAAATCTAGTGTCATGGATAGACTTCCACAGTACTACAAGCCAACCCTCTTATCTAACGACTATATTTAGAGTATGTACACTTTGGCTACATCACATACACTCTTAAAGAATGGCTCTTTCTTATTTATGACTGATACATACTTTTTTGTCTCATAATAAACCTTATAAATGAATATAGAATGAAATCCGCAGCTTGTTAAGAAGAGCCTCCGGCCCCCGCGGCTCGTTAAGAAGAGCCTCCGGCCCCCGCGGCTCGTTAAGAAGAGCCTCCGGCCCCCGCGGCTCGTTAAGAAGAGCCTCCGGCCCCCGCGGCCCGTTCAGAAGAGCCTCCGGCCCCCGCGGCTCGTTAAGAAGAGCCTCCGGCCCCCGCGGCCCGTTCAGAAGAGCCTCTGGCCCCCGCGGCCCGTTCAGAAGAGCCTCCGGCCGAGCCTCCGGCCCCCGCGGCTCGTTAAAAAGAGCATCCGGCCCCCGCGGCTTGTTAGGAAGAGCCAAAAGTCTCCAATAACACCAGAAAAAGTCTCTGGATTTGTCTCCAGTCACTTTTTTGAAAAATAGTCTCTAAGGGGGTCTGAAAAGTCGCTAAATATAGCAACAAAGTTGCTAAGTTGCCAACACTGCTTCACCAGCTTTTACAAATGTTGCGTGTTGTTGTGGCGTCCAGTACTACGTCACATCCTGCTTAGCGTTCTATCCGATCAGCAACCAGGCTGTTTTCAGGGGAGAAACACGGCCCCGCCCCCTGGTGGTTGGTGGACTACTGGTGGAGAAAGTGTTGATTAGATCTGCAGGAGAGACGCATTTTAAAATGGAAATATCACCGACGATCAGGTTAATTTAATTGTGGCAGCCAAAATCATGATCACGATTAAAATTTGATTAATTGTGCAGCCCTACTGTACAGACTATCTGACAAAACCCACCAGAGTTGGTTTTAAGTGTGAACGGGCTCTTTAACAGCCAGAATGACATCATGAGTTATGAGTGCAGAGGATGTTATGGATGAGGATAAATTATAGAGAGTTCAGACTGACTCTAGTTATTAAGATGGATTTATTCAAGACTGAGTGAATAGCCCTTCCTTTAATATTAACTTTTTATCTTCACTAAATTTATCAAATAAATGGGAAACACAATGAAACACTGGGAAAACGTATATTTCTTGCAAGCACAGAGAAATATTCACCTAGACACACACACACACACACACACACACACATAGAGACCCTCAGCAGCAGCTATCATGTCTGACTGCTGACAGTAATTACAGAGGAACATCATGCACACACACACACACACACACACACACACACACACACACACACTGGAGACACACCAGGATGCCGTTCATGGTGAACTGAACCCTGAAGACATGTTGAATGCTCCCATGGAGCATCATGAGATGTTCAACCTGATGCTCATCAATGATCTGAAGCATGAAACAACAAACTGCTGCAGCTGCTTTAACGCAGGGGAGTCAAACTCAAATACACAACGGGCCAAAATGTAAAACTTGAATAAAATCGCGGGCCAACATTGAACAAATAAACCTTTTAATATATACCAAACATGTTTTGCTTTAACATTAAATATGGAACCAGCAACGCTTATAAACATACAATATATAACTAAATAGTGCAGATTTCAAATAAAAAACACATCAATGTCATTAATTTATTAAATAAAAATCGTATGCCTCTTTTCTATTTGCATCCTTCTGATTTAAATATCAAAATAAACTTTTTCAACAGGTTAATAAATTCTGCCTTTCTTTTCTCCATTTTTGGGAAGGGGTAGCTGGGAGACAGCTCTAGCTTGAGGTTGCTATGACGACTGTCACAGAGGAGCGTTTCTGGGTCCTGTCCTGATTGACGCGCCAAAACAACAGCAGGGCATTGTGGGATTTGTAGTATTAGCGGTAAACGCGCCGTATAATACCGGCGGGTCAGCTTTTATAGTACAATAATAAGATAATAATTTGGTATTGTCTCGTGGGCCAAATAAAATTACACTGTGGGCCAAATTTGGCCCGCGGGCCAGAGTTTGACACCCCTGCTTTAGTGAGAAAGAATCCAGTTGTTTTCAACTCCAAGACAACCAAAAGAAAGAAAATACTGTTCTACTATAAACCTTTAAGGAGCTACTTGGGTTCGACTAAACAAACAAAGCATGGGAATTAAATACTTCATGCACTGGTATAGTGACAATGTGCAAAAAATGTAAATGCAGATAGTTAACCCTTTAGAGTTTGGGTCTATTTTGTTGGTTTTTGACTCTTTTTCATTCTGTCTGTATATGCAACTTAAATAATAATCACCATGTCACGCTGCTATCATCTTTTACAGCTTTCAGTTATTCTGCTCCTCACCTGTGGAACAATCTACCTGTAGATGTGAGGTCAGCTCCTTTAAATCAGGACTAAAAAAACTATAGTTTCCTGCAGCGTATCTTAACTTTAACACTTATCTGCTCTACTCTACTGCCCTTACTTTTTAACTACACAATGTTTGACTTGTGCTTTTCATTATTTTATCTCTTTTCTTATCCTGCTGTATCTTATTTTATCTTATTTGTATTTTTATTTCTATTTCCCTGTTTTAATTGACTGTTTTTACTGTTTTCACTTGTGTCTTGCTGTTTTTAATGTGTATGTAAAGCACTTTGAATTACCTTGTGTTGAATTGTGCTATACAAATAAACTGGCCTTGCCTCAACCTCACCTCATTATCATCACCAATACATACTGTGCCTGCTAGTTACTGCCGATATGATACCATAAATCATATATAGCTGCTTGTTTTTTTCTTATGATCAATTTTTTTTGGGTTCAGACATGACAAATCATATAAAATCAGCAAAGATATAACTGCTTTTTATGGCCGAAAACTGAAAAATTCAGGCCTCAATATCCAAAAAGAATCCTCTCTAGACGTTATTACTGCACTAGACCTGGATTGTTCCCCTTTTTTCCTGTAAGTCGCTTTGGATAAAAGCGTCTGCTAAATGACTAAGTGTAAATGTAAATGTAAAATTAACATTTTTGCATTTTAAACAGAAGTTTATAACCTGTAATTTTTGCACACCTGAGGGTAAAGAACGTAAAGATGTAGCGTACAAAGATTTATAATTTAATATAGCTCAGACCAAACAAAATGCAACATCACTATTGTTAGCAAAACAAAAACAGTTATGACTCTTCACAAATGTTTTTTTTAATAATTATTATTTATAAGTACATTGAAAAACTTCCCATACTTTGTCTTCTATGGAGCAATTTGTTTAAGAATTCAAATTACATGTGTTGAATCACCCTTCCATACTGCTGGCTAGCCACTGCTTTATGTATTATTAATCACTGGAATAATACATAATAAGACAAATTTACCCTAATCGTCTGAAAGTGTTTTGGTACCAATATATATTGTGCATCTCCTGCAAAAAAAATCATTGCCCAAATGGAGCAGAGCATGAAAATAAGCTGTTGATCAGCAGCCTGAAGGAGAGCAGAGCTGCTTTAGATCCATATACGTGTGAACGAGGTGTAAAGAGGTTTAATGGCCTCTACAAATCCAGCTTTAAAATCTTTGGAGACTGTAATGAAGTGTGAAAACACAGATTCTCTCTAATCACTGAAAATGATTGAATTTTTCCATAAATTGTGAACATCTCTATCACAAGTTTAACTTCTAATGCATTTATTATTGCAGATGTGATGGATTGTGTAATGTGTTGTGTGCTTTTTAAACTTAGTGCTGTTGCAAGATAATGGCCAAAATGATAATCAGGATTATTCATCATGTTAGGGAAAACATCTGTATTTTTATTGCACTACTTTTAGGAGCAGGAGGACTGTGCCGCTTCGACTCGTTCTTCTCCAAAAGTCTCCAATAACACCAGAAAAAAGTTTTTTTGGGGTCATTTTGTGTCTTTTTTTGTCATTTTGTCTTTTTTAAGTCATTTTGTGTCTTTTTTTGGTCATTTTGTGGGGTTTTTTGTGTCATTTTGTGTCTTTTTTTAGTAATTTTGTGTCTTTCTTTTGTCATTTTGTGTCATTTCTTGTTATTTTGCTTCTTCTTTGGTCATTTTGCTTCTTTTTTGGTCATTTTGTGTCATTTTTGGTCAGCCCTACCTAAACTTGTATTTTTCTCTGTGGTAAAATCTAAATAAAGTTAAACATATCTAAGAAAACCATGCACGATGTCACTTTGGCTGGGTTTTTACGTTTCTAGATAACAGGAGACAGAGCCAGCCAGGGAGTGATTCTGTATTCAGATTAGCTTAAAAAGGGTCAAGAGATTAAAAGGACTCATTGGGCTTGTTGGCTCTGCTTCATATTGTGTTTACTGTGTGTTTGTCCCATTAAAACATGCAGCAGTGACTCTGGAGGCTCGGGGGTCTCGGTGGTCTCTGGAGAACCAGCCGGCTGTAACTGAACTCCAATGTGTTTGTTTGATGGCTTGTTGGGAACGCGGGTGCGGCCGGATGTGTCGGCGGTGTGAATGGATCAGAGCCGTCGATGCTCTGCAGCGTTGGCACAAATTTCAAAGTCCGATCATCCATCAGCTGATGTGTTTGTGCCTTCGGGGGGAAGGCGAAGCGTGGAAGCAGCCGGAGAGAGTCGATGAAGAGTTCTGACTCTGAGCGAGAGAAAAGAATCAACGCAGGAACCACATGCTCTCGATTCCACATCGCTTCAGTTTGTTTGTGTCACTGTGACAAGTAGAAGAACAACAATGTGACACTTTCTCAGTCAGGAAACAGAAACAATCCTCAGACTTTTTAAAAATGTGGCAATCTCATGCAAGGTTATAATAGTTTTGGATTTTTTATTAGTCTTAGTTTTAATTTTGTTGTGAATTTTTGTTTTCAAATTCAGTTAGTTTTAGCTAGTTTTTAGAGTGAGTCCGTAGTTTTAGTTTAGTTTTTATTTTTTGAAAATGCTGTGTTTTAGTTTAGTTTTTATTAGTTGTAGTTGTTTTGTAATGGGGTATTTGTTGGGTGCCAGATTACTTTTTTTTGTCAATTTTTTCTTTAAATTTGTCACTTTTTTCTCGTAAATTTGTCACTTTTTTCTTGCTAATTTGTCACTTTTTAATCGTAAATTTGAGAATTTTTTTGTTTACATTTTATTAGTTGTAGTTGTTTTGTAATGGGGTATTTGTTGGGTGCCAGATTCAAATTTTTTTGTCAATTTTTTCTTTAAATTTGTGACTTTTTTCTCATAAATTTGTGACTTTTTTCTCGTAAATTTGTGACTTTTTTCTCGTACATTTGTGACTTTTCTCATAAATTTGTGACTTTTTTCTCGTAAATTTGTCACTTTTTTCTTGCTAATTTGTCACTTTTTTCTCGTAAATTTGTGAATTTTTTAGTCTAGTTTTTATTAGTTGTAGTTGTTTTGTAATGGGGTATTTGTTGGGTCCAGATTCAATAAGGTCACAATAAATGTTTCCTTTATTTCCTTTGTCTGATCCATCTCAGCCCCAATAAGTTTATTAAGTCATAAAACCAGATAGATGAAATAGATTTCATATCAACCAAAAAGGTTTACGGATGAAAAAAGTTGACAAAGACGAAAACGAAGGACATTTTCACTATAATTTTAGTTAGTTTTGGAACCACAAAATACAGTTTCAGTTAATATAATTTTTCTTTTTAAAAACTCTCATTATTTTTATTTTAGTTAACGAAAATGTTTTTTTAATTCTAGTTTTCGTTAACTATAATAAACTTGATCTCATGTGGAATTTGACTTTAAGAGCATTGTGGGTCATTATAAGGCATGGTAAAAACGGCATGACCTGAGCGTCTTGTTTGTTTGTTTTGTTTGTTTTTTTCTCATCTGTTTTATTTGTTCCTTATTTATGTTGTGTAACAATGTCTGTTGTGTGTTGAGGGTATACACTGTAAACAAAACAAACAATAACTACTCAATAAAATTGAGGCAACAGATTGCACGCAATGTTATTAATTAAATCTAACTACGTTACAAGTTGAGTTAATAACTTAACAGGAAGTGCCTGTCAATTAAAAACAGACTAATTCTATTGTGTTGGATTCATTCAAAATTCTCTTGATTTAGAATTACAGACACATAAAGATTATATTTAATGTGATCAAAATAAGTAGATTCTACCTCAAACATTTTTATATTAAAGTTTCTTAAACAACTGCCTCAAAATCAAGGACGCATTTATATTTAATACATTTGATCAAATATATTAAGTAAAATGAAATGACTACAGAATCATTTATTACAGTATAGTTTGGATATTATTCTGGTTCTCTGAATGGTTTGAAAGGGACCAGCCCCCTGTTTAGGGTTGGAAGGTGTCTCGCTTTCTCTAATAAGTTTTTGACTTTGGCTAGTTTGTGTTTCTGTGCATCTTATTAGAGTTATTTTGATTTATCCTATGTGAGGGAATATGAGTTGTGAGGGTTCTGTGCATATCCTCTGTAACCTGTTGATTAACTGTGAAAAAAAAGAAAAAAAAGAAAAAGAAAACAGCAACAATATGTGTCCAGAACATTGGTTATGAGTTTTTTTTTGTTTTATTATTGTTTTATGCCTTTTTTTATTAACTCAAATACCAAAAAATAAACAATGTGATGAGATCCACAATTCAAAGTAATGACGTTTAAGCTGGGAGTGTTATTTAATTTGGAATGAACAGTTTGGGAGTCATAAACTTTTTATACCCACTCATATAATTATAAGACGATGCAGCAGGTAAATAATAAAATCCAAGAAACCAGATTACGACTAGAGAGTGAACACCCCTCTGTGAGGACAATGGTGCGTTCATGTGCTCCTCAAACGCTCCCATTTACAAAGTTGGGAAGTCATTTTTCCAACTTCTGTGAGGCCACTGTCTCATTACAATGTTACGCCGACGATACCCAGCTGTTCCTGTCCTTCCCACCAAACGACCCCACAGTCTAAAAACACTTAGGTCCCAAAACTACTCACTTAGGTCCTAAAAACACTTACGTCCTAAAAACACTTAGGTCCTAAAAGCACGTACGTCATAAAAGCACTTAGGTCCTGAAAACACTTAGGTCCTAAAAACACTTACGTCCTAAAAACACTTAGGTCCTAAAAACACTTACGCCCTAAAAACACTTAGGTCCTAAAAACACTTAGGTCCTAAAAACACTTAGGTCCTAAAAACACTTACGTCCTAAAAGCACTTCTGTCCTAAAAGCATTTACGTCCTAAATGCACGTACGCCCTAAAAACGCTTAGGTCCTAAAAACGCTTAGGTCCTAAAAACGCTTACGCCCTAAAAACGCTTACGCCCTAAAAACACTTAAACTCTAAAAACACTTAAGCCCTAAAAACACTTATGTCCTAAAAACACTTATGTCCTAAAAACACTTATGTCCTAAAAACACTTATGTCCTAAAAACACTTACGTCCTAAAAACACTTACGTCACTAAAAACACTTAGGTCCTAAAAACGCTTACGCCCTAAAAACACTTATGTCCTAAAAACACTTATGTCCTAAAAACACTTACGTCCTAAAAACACTTACATCACTAAAAACACTTAGGTCCTAAAAACGCTTACGCCCTAAAAACACTTAGGTCACTAAAAACACTTACGTCACTAAAAACACTTAAGCCCTAAAAACACTTAAGCCCTAAAAACACTTACGCCCTAAAAACACTTAAGCCCTAAAAACACTTAGGTCCTAAAAACAGGACTCAACTTAATATATGTCACTTATTGTGTTGTTTCTTGACTTCATCTTTGCTTGTGTTGTATTTTCTCTCAGATGTACGTCGTTTTGGATAAAAGTGTCTAATAAATGACGTTGTAGATTGTAGATTGTGAGGCTATGAGCTAAAAGTCGTAATGTGGTAACAACATGGTGGATTTTATTGTTCAGCAATTAAACAACACATTGAGGTAAAACATGAATTATGATTGGGAAACTAGTTTTTCAGATTATTCTAGCACCACTTGAATGCAGCACACATGCTCTATCTTGTTCAGTTTATAGAGATGAAAACATTTTTTGTGTAGCCGTCCTTTATTGGGATCTGTTCCAACACTGTCAGGAGTTCTTCCTTGGCCCGTGTTGCACCCTTTTTGCAGAGTTTCATAAAAATTTGGCCAGTACTTTTTTCTTTTGACAGGCTGACAAACAAGCGTTCAAACAGCAGAAAAAAATAACCTCCTCGGCAGATGCAATTAGCAGGAAAAACAGACCCACAAAAGAAGCCAGAAACCAGGAGGTCGCCGCCGAGGTCAGGCCCTGATCTCTCCATGTTGACAAAATGAATCTTCTCCAGGATTTAATGGCTGATACCTCGGCTCATCAAACACACTTCCACCAACTTTCATGAAAATCAGCCGAGCAGCTTTTCCACCATGCTGCTGACAAACACACAAACAAACCCAAAAGAAAACTTAACCTCCCTGACCCAGGAAATACATCTGCAGAGAAAACACCAAACATCTGCTGGACATTCTTTCTATCAATTTACTTTTTTCACCCTTAAAAAAAAAGACACAAAATGACAAAAAAATATACAAATTGAGCACAGAAAGACGCAAAATTATCAAAAGAAGACACTAAATGACAAAAAACACACAAATTCTTAAACCAAGATAAATTATCAAACACTTCTAAATCTAAAGTTTTTTATCTTTAGATTTAATAATCTTAATTTAATAAATCTTGTCAAGGTAAATTATCTGTCCATGCAGCAAGATCATTTCCCTCAGATTTACTGTTTTTATCTGGTTTTAGACCTTTAGATTTACTGTTTGATCTGGTTTTAGACCTTTAGATTTACTGTTTGATCTGGTTTTAGACCTTTAGATTTACTGTTTGATCTGGTTTTAGACCTTTAGATTTACTGTTTGATCTGGTTTTAGACCTTTTTTACAGTGTACATTCTCCATACTGTGACTGTGTGTGTGAGTTGTGTTTCTCCACATTTGTTGGACATAGAGAAACAGTTTAGGCCCTGAACGAAGTAAACACTTAGAAGGATTAATGAGTAATTGACAAGGCCGCCAACACAGAGACTTAATGGAAGCAAGTCATCAATCACAGGGATTAGCTGAAGGAAAACATCCACAGAGCTCCGGACAAACTAGCTCTGATAATCCCCCCAACCATCCAGCATCCCTCACTCACTCTGTGTGTGTGTGCAGGTGGTCTTCAGATTATAAACTGACACACACACACACACACACGCACACATGCACACATCAATGCATGTAATTAAGACAGTGACAGACAGTAGCTGTACGTGCAGGAAAAGATTAAAAGATCTCTTATAGGCTATTTTGTCCATTTTTTAATCCTTTTCATGTCTTTTGGTGTCATTTTGTGTCTTTTTTGGTAATTTTGTGTCTTCTGTGGGTTTTTTTGGTAATTTTGTCTTCCCATTTTGTGTCTTCTTTAGTCATTTTGTGTCTTTTTTAGTCATTTTGTGTCTTTTTTGGTCATTTTGTGTCTTTTTTTAGTCATTTTGTGTCTTTTTTTAGTCTTTTTGTGTCTTTTTTTAGTCTTTTTGTGTATTTTTTGTCATTTTGTGGGTTTTTTTTGGTAATTCCGTATTCTCATTTTGTGTCTTTTTTGGTCATTTTGTCTTTTTTTGGTCATTTTGTGTCTTTTTTAGTTATTTTGTGTCTTTTTTAGTCATTTTGTGTCTTTTTTTTTGTCTTTTTGTGTCTTTTTTTAGTCCTTTAGTCCAATATAAAATATGATTTTGAATTTTTTTTTTTTTTTTAATTTTCAAAACACTATCATGCTCAATAAAGAATTTTAAATGTGTCTTATTTGGTAATTTGTGTCTTTTTTGGTCATTTTGTGTCTTTTTTTAGTCATTTTGTGTCTTTTTGTGTCTTTTTTAGTCTTTTTGTGTCATTTTGTGTCTTTTGGTCATTTTGTGTCTTTTTTAGTCATTTTGTGTCTTTTTGTCTTTTTTTTAGTAATTTTGTGTCTTTTTTAGTCATTTTGTGTCTTTTTTAGTCCTTTAGTCCAACATAAAATGTGATTTTGAATCTTTTTTTTTAACTTTCAAAACACTATCATGCTCAATAAAGAATGTTAAATGTGTCAAATGTGACCAAAGGTGTCAAATCTACCATATAAGAGGGTTCCATCCAGTTCTATCATTTGATACTAAATCTATTTGAGCTTGTCTCCAGTTTTACTTGGTATATCATCATCAAACTGAAACTGGCCTCATGGAGTTTACAGCCAGAACTTTAGAGGTAAATGTACAGTAGGGCTCCACGCTGCTTTGTTTTATACTCTGATGGAGGCAACAAGTCTTTTGGACTCTCCACAGGGTTAAAGTGTAGTGATTATAGGATCAGTAACTACCTCGCTGTGTCTCTTTTCTTTTCATTTTTTGCTGCTGAGCCGGCGGTCCTTCCATCACTTCACTCACTCCATAAGATTTGTATCATAATGCCCATAAGGCCACAGTGGCGCTACACTATTGTCATTTATCATTTTAAGGTGAAAAGAGAGAAAGATTAATGCTGCCGTTCTGAGAAACGACAGGGCGGATATAAAAAAATGTATAGCTGTTATCACGGTGACGAGCTGGAGAGGAGGAAGAAAAAGATAAATCTCAAGTAAAAAAGACTCCAAAACAGACCTGGCAACACATTCATCATATAGACAGTTACATTGAAGAGTTGAAGCCTTTAAATACTGATTTGGAGCCTGAGATTTAACCCTTTGATGCACAACATGGTCTAAAGTGACCCAATATGTATGAGTTTTTATGTTCTATATCTTTGCAATAAATTATTTTCATCATTCAGTATTCCAGGTTTTCCTCAATTAGTTTAATTTTGATCATCATACATCCTAGTTTATGTTTTCCTTTATTATTATTTTTAATAAAATCCCTTTTTGTATCACTACTCTTTTAATGCACAACATGGGTCAAAAACGACCCATATCCATTTTTTTAGCTAAGTAGCTTGCTAAGCTAATACTTTGCTAATCTAACTACTTAGCTAACTTTTGGCTAAGTAGCTTGCTAAGCTAACTACTTGCTTGCTAAGCTAACTACTTAGCTAACTTCTTGGCTAAGTAGCTTGCTTAGCTAACTACTTACTTAGCTAACTTCTTGGCAAAGTTGTTAGCTTAGCAAGCTACTTAGCCAAGTAATTAGCTATGTAATAATACAAAAACGTTTTTTCTTCATAAAGTATGAGAGGCAAAAGTGAAATAATGATCTGTTGTTATCAAAAACAAGATATTTAAAGAATACTTGGAATATTCAGTCATAAAATAAGTTGATATCAAAAGATAGAGCACAGAAACACACAGCAGCATTAAATAACATGAAGGATGAATGAGGGTCATTTTTGAGCATGTTGTGTATTATAATATGTCAATATGTTGAGCATCAAAGGGTTAAAGATGGACTGTAGATGAGAGCTCAGTGATGAGTTATTGGCATTCCTATAATCCAGACAAAGTGTGCAGTTAATTAACTGCTTAGCTGACCTATAGATAATTCATCAATAATTCTGATTAAACCTTTAGGTCACATTCATTAAGTCTCTCCCGTTCTGCTCTTATTCCACTATGGAAGATTTATGATATTTTTTCTCCATCATATCCTCTTGGTCACTTCTGTTTTTCCTACATTCATTATTCTCACATTATCATGTTATAATTAATGAATTTTCCGGCCAGATTCCTTGAGCCATTCTTTAAATATAATGGACATGGTTTCATTCCTTCTACATCCCCACTATGACCTCCTGGAAGTCCAGGGAGATTCAGCTATAAACCACTTCCTTTACTACCACCAGGACCCAGACTCTGGGGGATTCTGGCCTAATAAAGAAGTTTTACCATCAAGTCTAATCTCCAAAGACTTTCTCTGTTGATAACCTCAGAAAATAAAATCTATACAAGTCTGTCCTCCTGAAAAACAAGCCCATGAGTCACTGTCCACACAGCTTATTAGCCCCAAACAGCAGCAAAGTGTCCATGTACCAGTGTTCCTACATGTACCTATATGGCTGCACGATTATGGACAAAATGATAATCACGATTATTTTGATCAATATTGTAATCACGATTATTCATCATGTTAGGGAAAACATCTGTATTTTTATTGCACTACTTTTAAACAAACAATAGGAACAGTTTTTAGTGTCTTTACAACAAGCACTGGACACTCTGTGCACAAACAGAGATCACTAAGTAAACACCTCCGGCCCCCGCGGCTTGTTAAGATGAGCCTCCGGCCCCCGCGGCTCCTTAAGAAGAGCCTCCGGCCCCCGCGGCGCGTTAAGAAGAGCCACCGCCCCCCGCGGCTCGTTAAGAAGAGCCACTGGCCCCCGCGGCTCGTTAAGAAGAGCCTCCGGCCCCCGTGGCTCGTTAAGAAGAGCCACCGCCCCCCGCGGCTCGTTAAGAAGAGCCACCGCCCCCCGCGGCTCGTTAAGAAGAGCCTCCGGCCCCCGTGGCTCGTTAAGAAGAGCCACTGGCCCCCGCGGCTCGTTAAGAAGAGCCTCCAGCCCCCGCAGCTCGTTAAGAAGAGCCTCCAGCCCCCGCGGCTCGTTAAGAAGAGTAAGAACGAGTCTCCAAAAGTCTCCAATAACACCAGAAAAAGTCTCTGGAATTGTCTCTAGTCATTTTCTTGAAAAAATAGTCTCTAAGGGAGTCTGAAAAGTCGCTAAATGTAGCAACAAAGTTGCTAAGTTGCCAACACTGCTTCACCGGCTTTTACAAACAGGTTGTGGCGTCCAGTACTACGTCACATCCTGTTTAGCGTTCAATCCAATCAGCAACCAGGCTGTTTTCAGGGGAGAAACACGGCCCCGCCCCCTGGTGGTTGGTGGACTACTGGTGTAGAAAGTGTTGATTAGATATTCAGGAGAGACACATTTTAAAATGGAAATATCACCGACGATCAGGTTAATTTAATCGCTAATTAGCACCAAACAGCAAACACCAACAGCAGCAAAGTGTCAGCAGCAGGCTGCCATGTATCATCCACTGCACTCTGGTTTTGCTGTAAAAGGTTCTAATAGTGATGATAAACAGACGCAGAAACTATAATGTTGCTGTCTATTAAATCATCTTTGTCTTCCTGTTCTGTCCACCTATCTGTCATATTATATGTGTGTTTTATACGTTTGGACAGGTTGATGGCTGATCTCGTTGTTCTAGTACTTGTTACTCTGTGCAATGACAATAAAGGTGATTCTGATCCTAAGTGGTGATTCTAAATTGCCCGTAGGAGTGAATGAGAGCATTAATGACTGTCTGGTTCTGTGTTAGATGTCCAGGATCTACTCCGCCTCTCGCCTAATGTCACCTGGAATTGGCTCCAGCCCCCCACGACCCGAGTCTGATACGTGTTAAAAGATAATTAATTATTAATTAATGATCTCTGGCACCAGCGAAGCCACTAATATAGATGCTAATATAGATGCTAATGCTGCTGTGGGTTTAATTAGAGGGTAGGAACCAACAGCATGTAGGGTCAAATGAGATGTAGGACCTGTTCTCAACACAACTCTACTTATAGAAGAAGCTAATTAAACTGCTAATAGTTTTGCTAATTATTTTTCTGTGTAACATCCCCCAGGGTTGAAATGTTTATCTATGTTGTGACTGTTTGTATTTATGTTCAGCGGGAGACTTTCAGAGTTGGAAAGAAAACAGAAAAGGCAGGAAAACAAAAAAGAAAAGGAAAAGGTGAGGAAGTTCCAGCCTGTTTACTGGAGTTTTCCCTCGGACCTGGAAAGTAAATCGTCCTGTCGATTATTGCTTTTTGTGTCGTACATAGTGTTAAAAATGTTCTATTAAACTAAGGTAATTGCTTTTTCCCACCCACATATCCTGCTGCACACCAGGCTGAGGAGACAGGCTCTCTCTCTCTCTCTACAGTTTTTAGTTTCACCTGCAGGAGAAGAATCTCTTTTTTTTTTTTTTTTTAAGGAAAGGCTAAATAGCAAAAGATGTGGTAGAAAACCTGCATGTCCTTGTTGATGAGGATCTAAATGTTAGCAGTTACATTAAATCAGTCACAAAATCAGCATATCTCCATCTTAAAAAATATTAACAAACTTATACGTAAATATGTGTCAAAAGAGAATCTGGAAAAAATCATGCATGCTTCCGTCACTAGTAGGATTGATTATTAAATCAATCAAGTAGTAATCATTAAAAATGTTTGAAACCACTTCAATGATCCAGAACTTCGATCTTAAAGTCCTGCACTGGCTCCCAATTAGCTACAGAACTGGTTTTAAAGCACTTCTGCTTGTTTTTAAGGCTTTGAAGGAGGCGGGGCCAAACTACTGACATGACATGTTTAACCCTGATGAAAGCATCGTCACATGATTTTACTTTTGTTTTGCAGATATTTTTCTGCAAAGAGATTTTGCAGTGCATTCAGCATTTTTAATGTATTCCTTGTGTTTAATGTTTTTTCATGTGTTTTTTGTCGTTTCTTTGTGTGTTTTTATGTGTTTTTTTGTGTATGTTTTTGTAATTTTTTTGTTTTTAGTGTGTTCATGTGTGTTATTTAAATTGCATTAAAAAACTGAATCTGAATGTTCAGTTCCAAACGAATAAATTAAATTTCAAATTCAGTTTTTCAATGCAATGATTCAAGTTAAGCAATTCAAATTCAAATATAAATAATTCAAATTCAGTTTTTGGTGGCTCAAATTTCAGCCCATACCTCTTTGCTGTTGGTGTTCCATGTATATATATATTACTTTTTACCGTTATAATTCCTAAAATTGTGTATGGTTCCATATGTTTATTTTTATTTTTTTCATTGTTTTTCTGTGGAGCACATTGCATTGCTACGTGTATGAAATGTGCAATACAAATAAATAAATAAATATGCATTGCCTTTTATTGAGTATTTCCTTGTCTTGAGTTTGGGAAGCATTGCTGTTTTGGGTGTTTGAGATATTGTATATCACTCCATAATTTATAGATAAAAAATTCAGAGTACAGTACATACAGTATGTGTTGGGGGAAACAAACTCCAACAAGCATGGCTGAGATTTCTGTGAGGCAAAACTATAATTCTACACCAAAAAGAGCAGTTTGCTAATAAGTCTAATTAAAGTGTGATCAGCATGGACTCTGATGTGTTAGAAATAGTTTAAAGAGAGAGAGTGTGAGTGTCTATGGATCAATCTGCCTCACTCTCTCTGCTGCAGCTCCTTCATCAGTCCTCCTCCTCCTCCTCTCTGCTCCTCATATCTGCTGTTTTCTCCTCCGTATCTCTCAGCGCTTCTTATTTACGACGCCTCCTCCTGCTGACATCTTCCTCTGATATGAACTCAGAGTGGAGAGAGAGACAGAGACAGATAATAAGGCTCATCTCTGCTCGTCACACTGCCTCTGGTTCTCTGGTTCTCTGGTTCTCTGGTTCTTTGGTTCTCTGGTTCTCTGGTTCTCTGGTTCTCTGGTTCTTTGGTTCTCTGGTTCTCTGGTTCTCTGGTTCTTTGGTTCTTTACATGAGAACATAAAGGAACGTTGCTGTGTTCATCCTGATGTTGGTGGAGCGGTTGGTGCAATCAGCCGTCACATTATTATTATTATCAGAGTGGAGAATGGAGCGGAGCGACTCTGACCACGTGGTTCATTTCATCCACAAACAGAACAATGAACACAATCACACAGTTCACGTAAGAGTCCCAGCGGAGACTTTTATTATTATTGTGTATGTTTCATATTGTGTGTTTCTGCTGTTTAACTCTCTGAGTCCATGAAAGAGTAGTCACATGATTTTACTTTGCAAAGAGGTTTTGCAGTGTGCATTCAGTATTTTAATGTATTCCTTGGGTTTACTGTTCTTTTCGTGTGTTTTTTGTCATTTCTTTGTGTGTTTTTATGTCTTTTTTGTGGGTTTTTATGTCTTTTTTGTGTTTTTTTGTGTTTTTATGTGTGTTTTTTGTCTTTTTTATGAGTGTTTGTGTTTTTTATGTGTTTTTGTGTGTTTTTTGTGGTTTTTTACGTGTGTTTTTGTGTGTTTTTTGTCTTTTTTTACGTGTGTTTTTGTGTTTTTTATGTGTTCTTGTGTTTATGTGTTTTGTGTGTGTGTGTGTGTTTTTGTGTTTTTTATGTTTTTAATGTGTTTTTGTGTGCATTTTTATAAATTTTTTTTGTTTTTAGTGTGATTTTGGGTGTTTTGAGTGTGTTTTTATGTGTGTTTTTTGTAATTTTGTCTTTTTTTGTGGGGTTTTTTGTCTGTGATTTTTGTATTTTTTTGTGTGGTTATGTGGTTTTTGTGTGGTTTTTGTGTGTTTTTATGTGTGTGTTTTTTTGTCATTTTCTAGTGGGGTTTTGGTGTCCAAAATGTTGATCCAGTAATTGAAAATGAGAATAATAATCAGGTCATATAGGTGAAGTTGAGCTGAAAACAATGATACCAACATGACATGGTAAAGCTGTTTAAGTGGTTTATACAGACAGAATGAAAAGGAGTCAAAAACCAACAAAATTGCCCCAAACTCCAAAGGGTTAAACAGTATTTTCCCAAACCAACAGTATTACCTTAGATAATAACCAACATGAACTATTACTAGTGAAACCATCAGAAGAAAGCAGGTGAAGCAGCTTTCAGCCACTATAACTACAGAGAAACTGAGTGCTAATCACTCTTTGCTTCTCCATTATATCAAAACATACAGAAGAAGGTTTTTGTGTGCCTGCAGGTGATTGTAGATCTGTTTCCACTGAATCAATTCCAGCTCTCAGACGCGTTGATGTCCTTAAATAGTGAGAGCTCGGCCCCGAGCCATGGGGAAGAGTCTGAGGTATCAAACGGGATGTTTTAAGTAATTATGGCTGCTGGGCTGGAGGCGTCGCTGCAGGAGACACCAGGACAAACTGAGTTACTACATTCACTCAGAAGAGACGATGTTTAACTCAAAGAGAAAATGTAAATTAGACCAAACACACTCCTTAAATAAGCACAGCAAGGCAGGACTACAAGGATTATTTTCTCATTTTCAAGGTTTCAGGTATCAGACAGGATTAAAAAAGTTTGGAAGCTAGATCAAATTGTATTAAAAAAAATAGAGTTTCTTTGCTATACTTTACAACAAAATAAATGTGATTATTATATAAAGAGTCACTTATTAGAACACATTATGACTCTAATTATCAGGTCTTTGGGTTTTTATTGCTTATACTTTGTGTTCCTTCTTTCATTAACCCTTTGATGCACAACATGGTCTAAATGACCCTCATTCATTCCCTTCATGTTATTTAATGCTGCTGTGTGTTTCTGAGCTCTATCTTTTGATATCAACTTATTTTATGATTGAATATTCCAAGTATTCTTTAAATATCTTGTTTTTGATAACAACTGATCATTATTTCCATTTTGCTTCTCATACTTTATGAAGAAAAACAGTTGTTGTACTATTATAGGCTATAGCTTACTTCTTGGCTAAGTAGCTTGCTTAGCTAACTACTTAGCCAAGAAGTCAGCTAAGTAGTTTGCTTAACAAGCTACTTAGCTAACTATTTAACCAAGAATTTAGCTAAGTAGTTACCTTAACAAGCTACTTAGCTAACTATTTAACCAAGAATTTAGCTAAGTAGTTAGCTTAACAAGCTACTTAGCTAACTATTTAACCAAGAAGTTAGCTAAGTAGTTAGCTTAACGAGCTACTTAACTAAAAAATGGATATGGGTAGTTTTTGACCCATGTTGTGCATCAAAGGGTTAATGTATAAATCTAAAACGCCCTAAACGCTGCCACCTGCCACCAGTATGAATTCATTCACACAGCCATGAACGCAGCATACCAACTGAGCCACAGCCGCAAAAAACACATTGTTTAATTACTTCTCTTCTTATTTTTTTAGAATCTGTAGCCTTTTGAACATAAACTGTCATTACATATACAATAAAACACTAATTGTCCTCCAGTGGATTGAGGTATTCACCAGAACTCAGAGCTGCAATCAGACAATCAGCATATTTGTCATTACTTGTATTTTAATCCTCCACTGGATTTACATACAGGCAAAACAGGGTTTTTTTCTACATTTCAGTTGTTCAACAGAAGAGAGAAGTCCTTCACACTGTCCTTTTACTTTCACTTGCTATAAACTTTTATGAGAAACAAAGTTTTGGTCCTTAGATGTTCATCAAGTAAAACGGTTTCAGCTGATAGTCGCCTAAACGCCGCCACACTTTATAAAACTTAGTACAAAAGGAAGAAAAGGACAATGTGCAGATTGGTGAAATGTCCAGAAGAAGAGATAATTCCTGCAATCATTTTGAAAGTCTGCATTAGCTTTCAAGATCTGAGCATTTCTATTATTATAATAACTAATTTCTAAGAATATATTCCCTGTGGAGCTATGTGCTTTGTACTGTATATATTAGATGTGCAGTAATATAAGAGACTTATCTTTTTAATTTGGCTTTTACTTTAACCATTTTTAGAGATTTTTCTGCTCATGCATCTTGGTGTTATAACATCTTCTCTTTTTTTATTTGCTACTATTAATTAGTCTATGATATACATATATATATATCATCATGCTCTACTTCTTAAATGTTTACTTACTGTTTTAATCTTTTTATCTACCTTTTTTTTACTTTTTGTTATTATTTATCTTTTTATTTTTCTATTTTTAGAGATTTTTCTGCTCAGGCATTTTAGTGTTATAATGTGTATTATATATATATATATATCTTACCTTACTTAATCTCTATCTAATTAATTTCTAAGCTGCCTCCAGTGTTTCCTCAGTTTGTGCTTTGTTTATAATGACATGGAGGCTGTTTGCTTGTTTCTATGTTTTGTTATTATTATTAATATTATTGTTATTATTATTATTATTACTTTCTCCTTTTTTATGTAAAGCACGTTGTGTTACATCTCTCTTGTATGACAAGTACTCTACAAATAAAGTCTGACTGATTAATTGATTGATAAAGCAGAAGCAAGACATGTTTTCATGCAGATTTCAGGTATTGTATTTGGTTTAACCCTTTATCAGGCGAAGAACTGTATTTGGTGACTTCAGCAGATATCCAAAATAAAAGATAAAAATATTTTGAGAAAAAAGTTGCATATTTACTAGATTTACTAGAAGTGGGAAAAACAGCTACTTTTTTCTCACAGATTCACCACTTAAAAAATCTCATAAATCTGCAAATTTTTTCTTGTAGATTTGCCACTTTAATCTCATACACTTTTTTCTCAAAATATTACCCACCTCCCCCAGGTCGTATGTTTTTTTTTCACATTCTGGCTGTATGTATAATATCCTCCAATATTCTCTGGGTTTAAAATTTGTGTAATAGTGTCCTATTAAGGGTTAATAATCTATAAATGCACTGGTTTGCTGCATGCATTCAGCAGTACGGCAGACAGAAAGTGAAGCGGTGTGGTTTACCGTCTGACAGTCACATTCATTCACGGCTGATAAACACGTATTAGTGTCCAAACAAGTGTCTGTGTGTGTGTGTGTGCAGCCTCTCTAACCAGCAGACCACCTCACTGCCAACACATGTAGCAGCAGCTGCTCCACCAGCCACCTGAAGCTCTATTCATCTGCCCTCATTTCCTTATGAGACACCTCTGCAGGCGGGAGACATGAATTATGGAAACAGGGAGGCAGGAGCTGCTGCTGCATGTCTGAATAGAGTCGAAGATGCTCTCATTACCTCCACTAAACTGTGAGAGTCTGCAAAGTGTTCATGTCTCGCTGTGTTTGCATACGTGTGTGTTTATCTTTGTTTTCAGGCAAGTTTTTACGTGTGTGGGAAGATGAAAAGAGTGTGGAGGCACTCAGTGTTTCTGTGCTACCTGGATAAGAACTTTTTCATGCTGCATGACTAAAAAGTGTAGATAGTCGTATTATGAATCAATATGCATGCATGCAGAGTATACGTGAGTGGCAGTTCCTGAGAGACTCGCTGATATAATCCCACTGAAATTACACTGGATTATGTTTTCTGTTACAGCATTTAAATCCATAGCTGCAAGTCGAAAAAAGCTCCATACTATTGATTTATATGTGGAGAGTCCTTAGGCACCATGTATCTCATTAGTGTTGAATCAATATGTCAATATGCTGAATGGATCCGAGACTTAGACTAAATTACTGTGTCTACACCAGGCGGCAACCTCCTGGTCTGAGCAGGGAGGCAAACCAGGAAGTGCCTTAAACTGCTTTCTACCATAAATTCCAGCAGGGGGCGCTAAATTGGGCTGCAAAAGCGTTTTAGTCCATTCATTTCAGTGCAAAATGAGAAAACTTGTCACTTGATTTATTACCTCAGAAATGTTTTTCAGGACAACACTATGGTCTCAATCACTAGTAAAACATCTTCTTCAAGACAATCTGATGTTAATAGTTCTAATAATGGCCCCATGTAGAAGAAAATAGAAGATAAAGAATCGTATGATTTGGGGCGGGGCTACCTTTGATTGACAGGTCACTAACAAGGCGAGCCGTCATCAGGAGAGAAGCAGAACAATGCGTATCCACGGCAACGAGTCAATGAAGTTATATATATTATTATGTAGATATAAAAAAAGGAGGTTTAGCGGTTTGTAATTTTTGGTATTTTTAACATGTTTTTTGGTAACTTTGCGGCTTTGTTGATAACTTAGTCTCTATTTGTAATTTCAAATCTTTTTTTACATCTTTTTTTGGTCATTTTGTGTCTTTTTCTTGGTCATTTAATGTCCTTTTTGGTCATTTTACATTTTTTGTTGGTCTCATACGTCTTTTTTTTTTTGCAAATTCTGTCATTTTACACCTCCTTTTTTAAAATATCTTCCTGGGTGTTCTGCTTGGAAAACATTTCAGGTTTATTGTTGGTCATTTTATGTCTTTAAAAAAAATTATAATTTCAAGTTTCTTTTCAAAATCTTTTTACATATTTCTTTTTGGTAATTTATTATTTTGGGTAAGTTATATATATATGGAAGTTACATAAAAAACGTAAGTTATGTAAAAAACAAATGTGATTCACAGACCGTGAGCTATGGAAGTTAAGTAAACAACAGAAGCTACTTAATCAACAGAAGTTGTGTAAACAATTGAAGTTGCGTAAACAACAGAAACTATGTAAAAAGTGATTTACTTTTGTTTTTACGGCAGAGGACGGTCTAAAACATAAACGTTAGCTGTATTTTGCTGCATGTACAAACACTTTATATTGGCGTTTTTGAGGGGCAGACCAGTCTGCCCACTATAATATTATATAATAATCATTTAATTCTCAGTGAAAGTGACCTGGAGGTTTCAGGTCTCCCCATCACACCTGTTTATGTTGCACACTGAGTTCTAAACTAGTTGCAGTTACATTAAATCATGTCATGTTCATCCGCATGTTCAAGTCAGATTTAATGTCACACAGAGAAACTTTCTCCTCCAGCAGATAAAAGTGTTGTAGTGAATCCTGCAGACTGAGTCCTCTGACTCCTTCAGGCTCCAACAGAGACTCTCTGCAGCTCTAAACCCACAGACCACTCTGACTGACAGCTCTGCTGCTGCTTAATACGCAGCCTGAATATCAATCAGCTCTGGAAATTAAAAACAAAGAAATACCTAAAAAAAGGGAAAAATCTGCAAACGTCAACATGAGTTTAGATGTGAGATTGTGTGGTCGTTATTCTTTAAAACCGTCCTCAGCCTCTCCGTCACACAGAAGTGTGTTTACATTGTGTGTCTGTCCCCCTGCTGGCTCAGCTGTCAATCAAACACACACATGGCCCGCCCCCTCAGAGGTTTGAAGCCTGAAGGAGTTTTTTTCTGATACATCCACTCTTTTTTTATCCTTCCAGCATGAAAAATATATAAAAATACATTTAAAAGGCCCATTTACATCACTGTGACTGCACAAAGGGATCCAATTCAGTTGGACTGCAGGCAAAATATTAAATGCAAAATATCATTTTTTAGATTTAAAATAGGTTTTATAGCTGTAGTCACCTTTATCCCACAGAGCAGGAGGAGATCTGAGGCTGCAGGCGCCTCATCAACATGCTGTCAAACAGCCACGGAGCCCACAGGAGGTCCCCGGGGCCCCACACCACCGGGAGAATGGCATATATACACTATAGCACACATAGGAACACACACACACACACACACACACTGGTACATATTGTATGCAGCCTTCGTCCCAGGTCACCTTTGATGTGCAGTGTTGCCATGTGACATTGGAAACAAATAACACAAGAAGAAAATGACTAAAAGACAATAATGCAAGCCAGTGAACGATGAAATAGGCTGTTGTTGTTTATGTATGAGTTATTATGCGCATCATTAAAAGGAGGTTTGGTTAAGAGTGGCTCTGCTGTGACAAAACACAATCAACCTGAATTTGTAAAAAAAAAATATACAAAAGCTTTTGTTCCCATGTTTGATAATACAAGACGTGTTTCCATTAAAGCTGAAGTGAATTTTGAAGCAAAATTTGGAAATGTCGCTTTGAAGAAAATGCTAATTGGGGATGTTTCCATCAACTGGTTTAGAGCGAATAAACAAAGCTGCATTAACGTACTTTCACCAGAAGATGGCAGTGTGATGCATTACTGAAGACTGATCTGTTAGTAAACAGCAGAAGAAGAGATTGAGCAACAGAGAAAAACAACAACAACAAAAAAGGTAGCTAAGAATTGTTAATTGCTGGAAGGTTAAGTAAATAACGGAAGTTACGTAAACAACATAAGTTAGGTAAACAAACAGAAGTTACATAAACAACAGAAGTTGTGTAAACAATAGAACTTGCGTAAACAACGGAAGTTAGGTAAACAATGGAAGTTACGTAAACAACAGAAATTAGGTAAACAACGGAATTTACGTAAACAATGGAAGTTAGGTAAACAACGGAAGTTAGGTAAACAATGGAAGTTATGTAAACAACAGAAGTTAGGTAAACAACAGAAGTTACGTAAACAACAGAAGTTAGGTAAAAAATGGAAGTTAGGTAAACAATGGAAGTTAGGTAAACAATGGAAGTTAGGTAAACAACGGAAGTTAGGTAAACAACAGAAGTTGCATAAACAACGGAAGTTGCATAAACAACGGAAGTTGCATAAACAACAGAAGTTGCGTAAACAACAGAAGTTACGTAAACAGCTAATGATTGTTGTCATTGTAGATAATTCTATAAATTATTATCTTCATTAATCGATTAGTTGCTTGGTCTTTAGATTTTTTTTTACATTTAAGAAGTTAGAATGAGAGAATTCTGACTTTTTTTCCTTAATAAACACTCAACAATTCATTTAAGAGTTGATAATCAATTAATCGATTGATCCATTCAGCTTGAAGTGCGTTCACATAAATGCATGTAATGTATAGTTCTTTAACACGATCACATAACTGCAAAGTAAAAACTAAATGGATCGAATGTAAACAGTGTAAGAAAACCCTTGGTTCAGACTTTCAGTTGTGAAAAGCCCCTCAGAGTCTGTGTTCCTCTAAAGAACACTTTATTTACTGGAGATTGCAGTTATCAGTCTTCTTGCAGAGGGAAAAACAAAGAAATATGGTCATAAAAATGTGAGAGAAAATCAATTGGAGGCTGATCCAGTTTCTTTTAAACAAGGCTGAGAGTGTATAGCCACGCCAGCAGCTCTGTGAGGTTATATCTGAGCACTGTGGTGGATTTATTTGTTTATTTGCACCATAAGAAAAGACAATTACATAAAACAGAAATGAAACAAGAATAGTAAGTGCGGGAGAGGTTAAAAAACCCTATATGGGCTTATAAAAAGGCCCTCCTCTAGAAATATACAAAAATTCAAAAATAAATCAACAACAATGAGAGAAAGCAATACAAGTGCCATTTCATAGCACTTTATAGAGTTAACTTATTTATCTGGAGCCATTCAGAAAATGTAATAATGCCAGAATTGGCTTCAATAATTAAAGAATCAAAGTGACTGTGAGTCAAAATCAAATTAGTTTCATCAGCAAAAAGTATTGTTACATAGTGGAAGAAACAGTTGCAAGGTGATTAATGTAAACAAGGAATAATAACGGACCCAGTACGGAACCCTGAGGGACACCATAAGTGAACTGGGCTTTGGAAGAAGTCAAACCATTAACATGAACAAATCATTCTCGATTTGAAACTGGTGCCGGTAGTCTAATCCTGTGGTGTCAAACTGATCCATGAAAGACCACACTCTTAGAAATAGTGTGCTTAATTTGTACCTTTAGGGGTCCAATGGTTCGTCACGGTGGCAACGCCCAGCTTTTGTACCCTTGACATTGGCTTAGGAACATAAATGTTCCTTTTTGGCTCCAAAAAGTAGACACTTTGAGGTCCAATAATAAAGTAAATGAGTCAATTTCAATTGTTGTCCTCCATAGTACAGTCTACATTAATGTCCCCACAAGGGTTCAATACTGGACCTCAACTAACTAGTATACTTTTTTTATTACTATATAATAATTTTACTTTTTAGGTCCAAAAAGGTACGTACAGCATGTCCCAAAAGTTCATTGTTGGAACTCAATTAACTAGTGTTTTTTTGTTTGTTTGTTTGTTTTTTACTTTTTAGGTCCAAAAATGTACATACAGTATGTGTTCCCAAAGGTTAATTATAAGAACTCAACTAACTATGGTACTTTTTAGGGCCAAAAAGGTACATATAGTGTGTGTTCCCAAGGGTTTATTATTGGAACTCAACTAACTAGTGTTTTTTTTTCTTTTTTTCCACTTTTGAGGGCCAAAAAGGTACATACAGTATGTGTTCCCAAGGTTTTATTATTGGAACTCAATTAACTAAGGTACTTTTTACTTTTTAGGTCCAAAAAGGTACATACAGCATGTGGTCCCAAAAGTTAATTATTGGAACTCAACCAACTAGTGTTTTCTTTTTTTTATTTACTTTTTAGGTCCAAAAAGGTACATACAGTATGTGTTCCCAAGGGTTTATTATTGGAACTCAACTAACTAAGGTACTTTTTACTTTTTAGGTCCAAAAAGTACATACAGTATGTGTTCCCAAGGGTTTATTATTGGAACTCAACTAACTATGGTACTTTTTACTTTTTAGGTCCAAAAAGGTACATACAGTATGTGTTCCCAAGAGTTTATTGTTGGAACTCTACTAACTAAGGTACTTTTTACTTTTATGGTCCAAAAAGGTGCGAACAGTATGTGTTCCCAAGGGTTTATTATTGGAACTCAACTAACTAAGGTACTTTTTACTTTTTAGGTCCAAAAAGGTACATACAGTATGTGTTCCCAAGGGATTATTATTGGAACTCAACTAACTAAGGTACTTTTTACTTTTATGGTCCAAAAAGGTGCGAACAGTATTTGTTCCCAAGGGTTAATTGTTGGAACTCAACTAACCTGTTTTTTTTTTTTTACTTTTTAGGTCCAAAGATGTACATACAGTATGTGTTCCCAAGGGTTAATTATTGGAACTCAACTAACTAAGGTACTTTTTATGTCGAAAAAGGTACATACAGTATGTGTTCCCAAGCCAATGTCACAGGTACAACAGCTGGACCTTAGAGGCCCAAGTGACTATCTGTTGACCCCCTAAAGGTACACATTCAGCAGATTATTCCTGACAGGGCAGTGAGTCTGCTGGTTCTCAGTCCAACCAGCAGGATCACACCTGACTGACCCAGTCAATCCTCTGAGCTGTCTCCACTCAGCTGATTTGTTGTATAACGTGAGCTCTTAGCTCAGGTAGAAGATGGAGTCTGTCATTTTCTGGACTTTTTAATCAAACTGATGTACAGTCAGGGTTTTGGGCAGTCCATGGTGTTGTGATGTATAACAACAAGAGAACCTTTATTTATTTATTTTTTAAATCAAAGCTCCATAAAGTGCACATTTAAATAAAGAAATATATTAAATAAAACTAGCCTATGAAATGAAATAGGCTAATCTTTTTCTGAAATACATATATTTATATGAGAAAAGAACAACGAACATTACAAAAGAACTAAATATGACAAACCCCTCGTAAAGGCAGAATTTATATAGAAAGAAAGAAAAAACATGGAACTATATCGTTAAATGCAGTCACATTTAGAAATATATCGACATATTTTTTCTATCAATTTTATATTTGTGTTATTAACATGAGAAACAACGTTTTGAAACAATATTTCTGGATAAGGTGTTGTATTTAGTTACAAAATACCATAAGAGTTTTCTTAATTTTTCATATAAGTTTGGTTTTAATTAGTTATCTGGTGCAATAAAAGGGGGCTGTAATGTCGTGACTGACAGCTGTGATTGAGCTGTGATTGGTCGGGCGTGGCTGTGGGCGGGACCTTGACATCACTCATGATCAGGCTCCAGATGACATCACCAGCACAAGACGCCTCGGCCAGTAAGCAGGATGTATTATGTTGGTGTGTGTACAGTGGGAGGAGGTGAAGACGTGTCGTCCATCTTTATAAACAGTCCATGATAAAGACTCAGTCTGCAGCTGAATCATTGAGCTGTTCTCTGTTACCTTCAGGGACTAAACACAACCACATTTAGCATTTTATCTCCTCTTTTTCTACGAGTGAAGCCTTTTCTTATGTACTGCACTGAATCTACTGTCACTTTCTGCACTGTGCACCTGCACAACACTGGACTACTACTGGAACAAATACTTCACAAAATATGTGAGATGTGTTTATGTAAATCGTATTGATATTATATATCATATTTATACTTTTGCACATTCTACTTATTTACATATTGTTATACTCTTAGTATATTATCTATTGTGTGCATATCTTGTGTAGTCAAGTATTCATATGCATATATAATGCCGGTACAATATAGCATTTCTTATGTGTGTGTGTGTGTGTGTGTGTGTGTTTATTTATTCTACCTCGGTTCTATTGTATTTTATTGTACTTAAATACCGGACTGCTGAACAAAATAATCCATCCATCTATCCATTTACCCATCCATCCATCCATCCATCCATTCCATCCATCCATCCATTTATCAATCCATCCATCCATTTATCCTCTATCCATCCATCCATCCATTTATCAATCCATCCATCCATCCATCCATCAATTTATCAATCCATCCATTTATCCGTCCATCCATCCATCCATTTATCAATCCATCCATCCAACCATCCATTTATCCATACATACATACATCCATCCATCTATGCTACTGCAGTAGCAAAAAAAAAAAAAAAAACTAGATGTACAGCAACATAAAACCAGCACTCAGTGTTTTTCTTTGAGGTGAAAATGAACATCAGATATAATTTTCCTTTTGTCCACACAGTCTGTATCTGTACTTAAAATAACATATAAAAAATGATTCCTATCACACTGAACAAACACAATCTGCAGCAGAAGGCTGCTCCTCCAACATAAAGGCCATGTGAACCTGTGAAGCTACCACAGTATTTGATTTACTGCTCTGTTTTACTGTTCGCTGCTTGATTTAGATTTATACAGCAGAGAGCAGCGATTGGAGGCGATGCAAATGAGTACAAGGCAGGAAGAGAGAGGACAGATTCATTTTTTACTTTGCTGAAGTCTTACATGTCTTTTGTTTGAGAGGAAACGATGAGGTAAAGTGTAAAGCTTCGGCTTTATCCTGCGTTAACATTTCATCATTTATCACCGTGTGCTGCAGCGGCATCAGTCCCTCATAAATAGATTACACATTTGTTTCCAATAGGATATTGAGTTAATCTCTTAAATAAAATCATCCTTGTGTGGCGGAGCTTCTCCCCGGCAGCATACGTGATATTTACGGTAACATATGGGGATTCTAATCAGCCGTGCAGCGATTGAATCAATACTGATGATGGACAGGAACGTCAGGAGCGTCTGCCGTTTATTTTCATCTTTTTGCTTCTTATTTCCCTTCCTGTCAGCCTCAGTAAAGGCATGAGGAGAGAGATGAAGTGGCTCCAGAGGAACCAGGGAAAGATTTCAGCTCCTCCCAAAACTAAAGAGAAGCAGGGCAGCCAAACATTACACAAGACTTCAGGTAATAAACAAGCCTGATCACACAAAGTCTACTTTCTGTTCAGCAAAAAGTGTGTTAAGCAGGTAAAAAAAGTCTGCTAACTCTTTATAATAAGGTCCTTAATAACCATTGATTAACAAGTAATAATGCCCTTAATAACCATTAATTAACAAGTAATAATGCCCTTAATAACATTAATTAACAAGTAATAATGCCCTTAATAACCATTAATTAACAAGTAATAATGCCCTTAATAACCATTAATTAACAAGTAATAATGCCCTTAATAACCATTAATTAACAAGTAATAATGCCCTTAATAACATTAATTAACAAGTAATAAGGCCCTCAATAACCATTAATTTACAAGTAATAATGCCCTTAATAACCATTAATTAACAAGTAATAAGGCCCTTAATAACCATTAATTAACAAGTAATAATGCCCTTAATAACCATTAATTAACAAGTAATAATGCCCTTAGTAACCATTAATTAACAAGTAATAAGGTCCTTAATAACCATTAATTAACAAGTAATAGGGCATTGTTCTCTCTTTAGATCCGGTAGTTGCAAAAAGCATAGTTAACTTATAGTTAACTTATAATAGATGAGCAATAAAGTATATTTTAATATCAATAAGGCATGGCAAAGACATAATGGGTGGGTCATGGGTGTTTGTAATGCCATTATTAACACTTATATAAGCTTATAAACACACAATAATGTTAATAAGCATCTTTTAAGGACTTATAAGGGCCTTATTACTTGTTAATTAATGGTTATTACAAGGACCTTGATATAAAGCGTTACCAAAAGTCTCGTTGAGATTAAAAAAATCTCTTTTACAAGAGAGACCTGGCCAAGAAGGCAGCATAAAAAATGACAAGTTACAACATTTAAAATACAAAAAAAGTTTACGAGAATAAAGGGGCAAATCCACAAGAAAAAAATGCGTAAATTTATGAGATTTAAAATGGTGAATCTGCGAGAAAAAAGTTGTTTTCCCACTTCTTTCTCATAAATCTGTGACTTTTTTCGCACAGATTCACCACTTTAAATCTCTTAAATCTGCAACTTTTTTTCTTGTACATTTGCCACTTTAATCTAGTAAATTTGCAACTTTTTTCTCGAAATATAACCTGAAGTTACCAAATATAGTTATTTGCCTGATAAAGGGTTAACCAGGTAAAAAAATCTCGTTGAGATTCAAAAATCTCTTTTCCAAGAGAGACCTGGCCAAGAAGGCAGCATAAAAGTGACAACTTACAACATTTAAAACACAATTATTATTAACAATTAAAATACAAATCCAGCCATCACAACATCAGTGAAAGAGCCTCAAGTAGAGACTTATACGGAGAATCACACTGACCAAGAGAAATTATTTATTTATCCTTTAGAATCGATTTAAATTCACCAATTGTGATCAATTCAGACAATTTCAAATCTTTTTGCAGATTGTTCCATGATAAAGGGGCGGAAATATAAGTTTTCTGACCTAATTCAGTTCTCACTCTTGGCTCCAGCATCTGTGCAATATTTTGTGAGCGTAGAACATTATTTAAAATTGATTGAAAATGATTAAAATGATTAATTTAAAAATGATTAAAAATCGGGGGTGCACCAAGTTTTAGTTAGATTTGGTTAGTTTTGTAACCACAAAATACAGTTTGTTAGTTATGGTTTTTTTTTTAAACTCTCGTTCTTATTTTTGTTTCTGTTAACGAAAATGTTTTTTCAATTCTAGTTCCTGTTATGTTGTTAGTTTTCATTAAATATAATAACCTTGCTGCAGATGAGTGTTTTTTCAGCAGCACAATGTGAACAGGGCCAAGGCCTGTCAGGCCACTTCTACATATAATGTGGCTATAAGTGTTGGGTAATGTGTGCTTTGTTAGAGTGTTATTGAATGAAAAAAGAGAAAATGGACGCGTTCAGTGCAGAATACTGTTGGTGATCAAGGCTGAAGTGAAGTTTGTGGTAAAGCTGCTTGTGTAATTTAATGTCCAGTATCATAAACACACACGTTTTGCCCTGATTACACTCAGTACGTTCACATGACACTTGAAAAAAACTAATTATTGCCTTAATCTGACTATAACTGGATAACTGAAGTGCATGTAAATGTGTTAGTCCGACTAAAAGATTACAAAAAAACATACAAAAAATTACAAAAACACACATAAAAATACAAAGAAATTACAAAAAAATACATATGAAAAATTACAAAAAAACACACATGAAACACAAAAAACTGAAAAACACACCAAAAATACAAAAAACACATGAAAACAAAAAAATTACAAAAAAACACATGAAAAATTACAAAAGACACACAATAATACACATAAAACACAAAAATATACACATAAAACACAAAAAAATACAAAAACACACAAAAGAAACACTCATAAAAACAAAAACATAAAAAAAGAGTTATTGCCTTAATCTGACTATAACTGGACAACTGAAGTGCATTTAAACGTGTTTGTCCGACTAAAAAAATACCAAAAAACCACATAAAAAATTACAAAAAAACACACATGAAACACAAAAACAGAAAAACACACCAAAAATACAAAAAACACACATAACAACACATAAAACACATAAAAAAACACCAAAAAATACAAGAAACATACATAAAAAACATAAAAAATTACATTAAATCGAATTTCAACCATAGCTCAATTAAACTGTGCATGTAAACGCACCGAGTGATTTTTCAGATTTTGTTCACATTCTGGACCCCTGATGGCTCGTACCTGCAGAGTTTTCTTGTATATTAGTTTTAATCCATTCGTTATTAGATTACTAGCTCAGTATCTGCAGAGAGCTCAGAGTAGAGCTGCTGCTTTGTGTCACTTGCTGCTTGTGTAGTTGAGATGTTTTTGGTATCTGATCTAAAAAGCTCCAGGCTGGTAGAAGTAGTGAGGAGCCCCGAGGCAGGATTATAAATCCTGTCAGGCCTCGAGGTTCCTCCCTGAAGAACTCAACTTGGCCCCAGATAAGTGGATGAAACGGATGGATGGAGCGAAGGAACAGGGTTTGAAGTAGGAAAATGTCTTTAGATTTTAGGGTGAAAAACTGCAAAACCATGACAGTAAAAGATGTCAAACGAAACACTATAAATGCCAAAACAGTGTTTTTTTACAGATTTTATTTTTTAAAATACATTACTCCACTGTAAAATACACTGGCACCGTGTTTGTAAGAAAACTATACTGTAATATATATACAAGCCATCATTTTTGCATTTATTTTTTGTAAAAATACTTTTTCTCACTGTTAAATGTACACTGCAAAAAAGCCAACTTGTATTTTTTGGCCTAAAACAGTGATTTAACTTGGTAAAACTTTGAAATTTAAATTACTGACATTTAGGGCAATAATGTAAGTTAGCACAACAAAGGAAGCCAGTTGTCTGCTCAAAAACAAGTTGGTGAGTTGTTGTTACTTATATCTTTAAGTTGGGGTTCACAACAAGGGACAATAGTTCTGATAACTCTTATTTCTTTGTTGGGAAATGCAGGAAAGTGATGAAATTCATTAGCGAAAGCTAGCGGCTAACTGATGCTAGCGGCTAACGGATGCTAGCGGCTAACTGATGCTAGCGGCTAACTGATGCTAGCGGCGCTGCTTGTTACAGCTACAAGAGTAGCCATTAGCGTATCAATGCTTACTCCAAATTGTGGTCGCAACATTAGCTGACATTTCATAGCGGCGTTACAATCGTGCCAATTCAGCACATTGCAGAAGTTAGCAGAAGTAAGGATTAAAAGTTATTACAATGTAAAATTATAAGTTAGTACAACTTACAGTTGAGTTGACAAAAATCTGAATTCAGAGTTGAGTAAACTCAAAAACAAAACTTAAAATATTTAGTTTAATTGTCCAAATTAAAATTTTATTGAAGTTTGTTGCCTTGAAATTTTGAGTTCACCCAACTTTTCCTTTTTTTGTAGTGTACTAAACACCATATCTCTAACAGAAATATACTGTAACATTTAATGGTAAAATCTTTAATTTATGCAGCATTTATAAAGTATTTTCTTGTCAATTATATGGCAAAACAGCGTTTCTTTTGATGGAAAAACATTTAATTTCGGCATTAATGGTAAAATATGGAATAAAATAGCAATCTTAAAAATGTTAAATCAACAGTGTTAATATCATTTTACCGTAATATTAGAAAAAGTTGCATCGTATTCATTATGGTAAAGTTCTGGCAACCACAGCTGCTGGTTTTTACTGTAAAAACAACAGTTTTTTTGTTTTTTTTTACAGTGTGTGCAGCACTAATTCTGTCCAGTGGAAATGAAACCAAGTGTTGGTAGGAGACGGAATAAGAAGTGAGTGTCTGATATCAAACCCCGACACTTAATCCACTCTCACTAGAAGTCTGGCACCAATAAAACGTGTTGCTTCTTCCTTCATTATGTGCAGAAACCACAGAGTTTTACCTGTCAGAATAAAAGAAACCGTAAGTCATTGATCAAACTGGCCGTGCTGTTGTTTTCCTGCTGCTGACAGCTGGTAAATGAACCATGATATCACTTCTTCTTTAGAAAGAGCAGCATCCAGTTGTCCTTTTCTACCTGCTGCAGGTTCCCTGGACCTCATTCAGATAAAGTAACGTTATGGACATTTCTCTCTCTGTGATTCCACTTTATTTCAGCTGATTACCACAAGTGGACACAGGTGGAGAGCCTGCAGAGAAGCTGAGAGATGCATGTGTTTGTGAATTATTGCTTTAATCCGACTATAACTGGACAACTGAAGTGCAAGTAAATGTGTTAGTCCGACTAAAAAATTAAAAAAAAACACACAAAAAACAGAATAACGCGCCAAAAACACACACAAAAAAAAAACAAAAAACACACATAAAAACACACAAAAATACACATAAAACAAAAAAACTGAAAAAACACACACCAAAAATGACAAAAAACACAAAAAACACACAACAACACACCAAAAACACACAAAAAAATACAAAAAACACACATTAAAACAACCAAAAATACACAAAAAACACACCAAAAACATTCACCAAAAAATACAAAAAAACACTCATAAACACAAAAACACATAAAAAAAAGAATTATTGCCTTAATCTGACTATAACTGGACAACTGAAGTGCATGTAAATGTGTTAGTCCGACTAAAAAATTACAAAAAAACACAGTAACGCACTAAAAACACACACACACACACAAAAATACACATAAAACTAAAAAACACACACCAAAAAATACAAAAACACATAAAAAAACCATACATAAAAACACAAAAAAATTTACAAAAAATACACATGAAAATTTACAAAAAACACACAAAAAACACAATAACACACCAAAAACATGCAAAAAAAAACCCCAAAACACACATAAAAACAAAAATACACATGAAACAAAAAAAATGAATTTTTGCCTTAATCTGACTATAACTGGACAACTGAAGTGCATGTAAATGTGTTAGTCTGACTGAAAAATGACCAAAAAAAACCCACAAAAAAACACAATAACACATGATTATTATTCTTTAGAAAGAGGAGAAGTGGAAGCAGAGTGAGCCTCCAGTTGTCCTTTTCTACCTGAAATAAGCATGTTGAACACTTAAAATAATTTGTTTCACACATTTAGTACACGTCTAGTTTCATATAATATCAGTATATTTAGTATACTGCTTCAGTTTCCCTGGACCTCTTTAAGATAACGGTCTAAACCCAAAGTAACGTTAGGGACATTTCTCTCTGTGTGATTTCACTTTATTTCGTCCTGATTACCACTAGTGGACCCAGGTGGAGAGGCTGAGAGATGCATGTGTTTATTCATGACCACCTGTCCTCGTCAGCTGGATATTTAAAGTGGCAGCGACCCTAAAGTCTCCTCCACGGACCCCAGCATGCTGATTATCTCTCTGCTGACTGCAGGTTCTGCTACCGGCCCTATAAAAACCTACGCTGTGTTCCTAAAATCATGTTGGATTAAAATGCTAAATGGCTGTTTAGTTGCCAGGCTGCAGGGAGAAGAGGATATTAAAGTGTGTTGGTGATGCAGATTTTACCTGCAGGAGATAAAAGTCTCCCTGTCCACATTATTATTAACCCTTTAGAGTTTGGAGCTATTTTGTCCGTTTTTGACTCCTTTTCATTCTGCCTGTATATTTAACTTAAACTAGAAAATTTCCTCCAGGGAAATTTTGAAAGGGCCACGGGGGCTACTGCCGGTGTGTGTACACTATGATGAGATTCTTCAGAGATTTCAAACTATGCCCTTTAACCTCAAAGTGTGTGTGTGTGTGTGTATGTTTGTTTGTTTTTACTCTTCCTGTAAGTCGCTTTGGATAAAAGCATCAGCTAAATGACTAAATGTAAATGTGTGTGTGTGTAATTAAAATCACATAAAGTTACTGTATGTGTGAGGAGTGTGCATGCTTGCGCGTGTGTGTGTGTGTGTGTGTGTGTATCTGTAACTGTAATCACATCAATGATCAAAGGCAATCAACACAATTAACTGACACCTGTTAATGAAAGAGTGACAGCAGAGGTGGACAGACTGGAATTTCTGGCCTCGAACAGAAAGCATTTTTGGCAAAACCATAATACCTATCATTGATCCGACTTCACTTTGAGCGTCCTGAGTTCTTCCTGAACGGCTACATATGTTTTTTTTTTAAGAAAAATGAAAAAATAGCTTTGTTAGAGCGATCTAAAAAAACTTTTTTTATCCCCCTTTCTCTGAAATCTTCCTGCGTTTTTAATATGGGAGCCAATGAGGCTGTTGGTGGTGTTGGTGGATCATCTGTGCGTCCTACGCCCAAACTATAACTCTGACAGCTTTACCAGAGGATTGTGAGGGAGAAGACTAATTTTCCTACGTTTCTATGTATAAATTATTTCTGTAGAGTGGAATTTGCGGCCTGGAGCGCAGTTTTCAAATTTATTTTTTGACAGTTTTTTCTCTCCCTCAACACTCTGGCGATGATGTCACACACTGTGACACGAACATTCGGTGCAATACACACCCATTATAATCTCAGAATTTCTCCAAAAATGATCATGGTCATTGAACAGGGATTGATAAAAAACTATATGACCTATCGAAACGTGGATTAATACACCGATACACAAGACTTGGGTCTACTGTTTAAAGTTTAAATGGAGTCTCTAGGTGAAATTATGCCGGAGAAGTAGACGTTTAAAAATCTCCAATTATTGTTCTTCTTTGCTCATTTTTCTTACGTTGCGAAAAATTCGTATTCCATAGAGAAAAGTAATAGCACACCGATCCCGATCAAACCGCACGTTTTGATATATAATTTGTCCTGCAACTCTTCAAGTTGTAGGACTAGTAGCGGGACGAAATTGCATCCGGAAGAGGAAGAAGAAGAAATCCACAGTATAACAGTAGTGCAGCACTGGTCCCTACAGATATTGCTGTATGGGACCAGTGCTGGGGAGATTGCCCCGAGGCCCTAATAATGATCACCATGTCATGCTGGTATCATTGTTTTCACCTCACATATATGACCTGATTATTATTTTTATTTTGACTTCCTGGATCAAAAACCAAAATAAGACCAAAATAAAAAGCCATTACAACAATATTAAAAGTTTGTCTGGAGCTCTAAAAGCACAGATAATAAATAAATAGTGTATCTGAATGTGCAGCAACTTTCACTCTGTTATTGTTGTAACTTTCTTGCAGAACACAACACAGTGCTATAATATTATCAGCCTGACAGATCTTGTCTCTGGGGTTTTCAGCCTCATTTGTTAATGTGCAGTAATTAGCTCCTCTGGCCTCCGATCAGGAGCTGCTCACTCCTTTCTAACAGTCGTCTCCACTGGAAGTCTTTATCTGTCAGCCAATCAGTGATGCTCCCTGCATGTTTCATTATCACCGCCGTCTCATTTCCTCTTTCATTTCTCTGCTTCTCACTTTTATCAGCTCAAGTCAAACTCGACAGGAATAAACATCTCCGTGTTCTGACTGGGACAAGAGCCTCTTGACAACAACACCACGTCAGAACAGCATGACGTTTATAACACTACGTCAGAACACCAAGACGTTTATTCTGGTTTATTCTGTCTTTTTATAAAGCTGCAGAAACCAACGGGCAGCTCCAACTGCTGCTCATGGAAACAGAGCTTTTTATAGCACATGTTACACTCGTCATAGGTGGAAAACATGATGTTGGGACGCTCTGAAAAACAGAATGCAAAGATTTATGACCCATATTCAGTTAAAAAATATAGTACAAAGACATGATATCTAATGCTAACACTGGGAATGAGTGCGTGTAAGAGGTGCACTGCAAAAAAGGTGTTTAAAAAACAGTAAATCTAAAGGTCTAAAACCAGATAAAACAGTAAATCTAAAGGTCTAAAACCAGATAAAACAGTAAATCTAAAGGTCTAAAACCAGATCAAACAGTAAATCTAAAGGTCTAAAACCAGATCAAACAGTAAATCTAAAGGTCTAAAACCAGATCAAACAGTAAATCTAAAGGTCTAAAACCAGATCAAACAGTAAATCTAAAGGTCTAAAACCAGATCAAACAGTAAATCTAAAGGTCTAAAACCAGATCAAACAGTAAATCTAAAGGTCTAAAACCAGATCAAACAGTAAATCTAAAGGTCTAAAACCAGATCAAACAGTAAATCTAAAGGTCTAAAACCAGATCAAACAGTAAATCTGAAGGTCTAAAACCAGATCAAACAGTAAATCTAAAGGTCTAAAACCAGATCAAACAGTAAATCTAAGGGTCTAAAACCAGATCAAACAGTAAATCTAAAGGTCTAAAACCAGATCAAACAGTAAATCTAAAGGTCTAAAACCAGATCAAACAGTAAATCTAAAGGTCTAAAACCAGATCAAACAGTAAATCTAAAGGTCTCAAACCAGATCAAACAGTAAATCTAAAGGTCTAAAACCAGATCAAACAGTAAATCTAAAGGTCTAAAACCAGATCAAACAGTAAATCTAAAGGTCTAAAACCAGATCAAACAGTAAATCTAAAGGTCTAAAACCAGATCAAACAGTAAATCTAAAGGTCTAAAACCAGATCAAACAGTAAATCTAAAGGTCTAAAACCAGATCAAACAGTAAATCTAAAGGTCTAAAACCAGATCAAACAGTAAATCTAAAGGTCTACAACCAGATCAAACAGTAAATCTAAAGGTCTAAAACCAGATCAAACAGTAAATCTAAAGGTCTAAAACCAGATCAAACAGTAAATCTAAAGGTCTAAAACCAGATCAAACAGTAAATCTAAAGGTCTAAAACCAGATCAAACAGTAAATCTAAAGGTCTACAACCAGATCAAACAGTAAATCTAAAGGTCTAAAACCAGATCAAACAGTAAATCTAAAGGTCTAAAACCAGATCAAACAGTAAATCTAAAGGTCTAAAACCAGATCAAACAGTAAATCTAAAGGTCTAAAACCAGATCAAACAGTAAATCTAAAGGTCTAAAACCAGATCAAACAGTAAATCTAAAGGTCTAAAACCAGATCAAACAGTAAATCTAAAGGTCTAAAACCAGATCAAACAGTAAATCTGAAGGTCTAAAACCAGATCAAACAGTAAATCTAAAGGTCTAAAACCAGATCAAACAGTAAATCTAAGGGTCTAAAACCAGATCAAACAGTAAATCTAAAGGTCTAAAACCAGATCAAACAGTTAATCTAAAGGTCTAAAACCAGATCAAACAGTAAATCTAAAGGTCTAAAACCAGATCAAACAGTAAATCTAAAGGTCTCAAACCAGATCAAACAGTAAATCTAAAGGTCTAAAACCAGATCAAACAGTAAATCTAAAGGTCTAAAACCAGATCAAACAGTAAATCTAAAGGTCTAAAACCAGATCAAACAGTAAATCTGAGGGAAATGATCTTGCTGCATGGACAGAAAATTTACCTTGACAAGATGTATTAAATTAAGATTTTTACATTTAGAAAAAAGCATGTTGAACACTTAAAATAAGACATTTGTTTCACACATTTAGTACACGTCTAGTTTCATATAATATCAGTATATTTAGTATACTGCTAAAATTAAGCCCGCTACGGCCTCAGCAAGAAAAAAAAAACCAGCAGGTTCGCCGGCAGGACCTCTGAATAATAACTTATTAATAATAGTATGAATCAGATGGCAAAAAATGCTAAAAAGTGCAACGGATACAAAAGACAAAAAGCAAAAGCTGAAAATCAGTGTCACATTAACACCATTAGCATCAAAGCTGAGCACTTTAAAGATACTCTGACTCTATAAATAGAGTCCAGCTTTAAATGTGCTGCCACTCACACACTCAGTGTATTATACATGATATTATACATGATATTATACAGAATATAAGAGTGAAAGCCTTCATCTCTGTAATGTTCTGCTGTCTGTCAGCCTCCACCTGTAGCTCCACTAACTCAGCCTGAGGGACGTTAGAGCAGATCTCTGCTGAGCTCACAGTGTTACTGTTGGAGTGACAAGGTCAGTTATAATGCTACGTATCCACTGTGAACACATGCTGCATCACATAACCACTCTGAGCAGCAGAAATACACAAAGAATGTTTACCTGATGACACAGACGGAGCAGGACAATGCCGACAGGCTGCCAGCTGTTTATTATGAGGATTATATATATTTAATGTGCCATCAGTGCTTCTGTTGAAATGACTGCTTTGCTGTGGAACTTGGACTTACTTGCCAGTTGTCATTCAGAGTTTAGTTTAGAGTTTACAGTCTTTATTGCTATTGCATGGTAGTATATATATGAAAAAAAAAATGTTAGCACAACGAAATTGAGGCACAGCTCTCCCGTCAGTTAAAAAAAGATAAATATATCTATATTTTTTTATTAATTTAAACAAAACAACATAAATCACCAATGGTCAAACACAGTAAAAGATAAATATTAAATAAATAACCAAACAAGGCATGCACATTATTATTATTATTATTATTATCAAGGGATATTATTAGTAGTATTATTAAGTAGTAGTATTATTAGTAGTATTATTATTATTAGTAGTAGTATTAAGTAGTAGTATCATTCAGTAGTAGTATTATCAAGGGATATTATTATTATTATTATTATTAGTAGTAGTAGTAGTAGTAGTATTATCAAGGGATATTATTATTATTATTGTTAGTAGTAGTAGTAGTAGTAGTAGTATTATTATCAAGGGATATTATTATTATTATTATTAGTAGTAGTAGTAGTAGTAGTAGTAGTAGTAACACCTGTTGGTGCTTGGAAATGTATTGTATATATACATTCCATTTTATTAAGATTTTTTTTTTTTTTAAATCATTTATCAGAGAAATTCAACTTGTGGTTTCTATTTTCTATTTTCTTTATAATTGTGTAATTTTGGACATATTTTGGACAAAAGACATTTTTAGTTGTTCCCTTCTAGCCCTGATTGTGCTGATTCTATAGAGCTGCAGGACGACACAGTGACTCAAATGTAAAAAGAGCAACAACAAAAAACTAAAACTGAAACAACAAACAAAACCCCAAACAGTTAAGTTAAAAAATAAACTAAATCATGATTCAAATCGGCCCCAAAAAAAGCACTCATATTGATTCCCTGCATGATCCAGGCCTCATGCAGCAGCATGTCACAGTGTTCTGAGCTCCTTTTCATTGATATTTCATGACTGTAGAAAGAAAAAACCCTGTCACATTTCCATTCTGACCCTGTTTGACGTGGACCTGAGCTCTCTCCAGGACACGTCCTGGGAATTCAGAGTCCTGTGAGGAAGCAGCGCTGCATCTTTTTCCCCTGCAGGCGTCCTCATCCTGTCCAAACAGCCCTGCAGCGTCCTGTTCTGCTGCTCTGTCTTAGAGGACGCTCTCTGCCTGCAACACACGCCTGTTTTTCATGCTTTCAGTGCTCAGCTATGCAGAAAATTAACTCCAGCGGCTGCAGAAAACATCCACACAGACCAACCTAAACACAGTATCCACCTTTATTACAACATATCATTTATTCTCCATCTCTCCTCCTCGCTGACGGGCAATCAAGATGACGTTTCCCCATCAAACATCCATCAAACATCCATCTCCACCTCCATCTCAGCAGCAGTCAATCACCTGAGCACTATTTCATTTAGTGGCATCGTCATCATCACTTCTTCTTCACCTGTCATGTGTCTGTTCAGCTCTTATATCTGCTCAATATGCACCACAGCTATATGGGCTGAAATATGTTTCCCCCAGAATCTAGAGTTGTCAAAAGTATCAATACTCAAAAAAGTATCGATACCAAAACATTGTATCCAGATACGATACTCATTTTCAAAAGTATCGAGTATCTGAAGCTTGTTATCATAGTTGCAGTTTCTTTTTGCACAACTGTTTTTATTATAAATATTTAACCTGTGGTTCCGTTCATTTTTACATGTTGCATTTTTCTTGTTAATAAAAATATTTCTGTTAAATTTCGGGGTCTTTGTTTTTATCCTGGTGGTATCGAAAATGGTATCGAGTTGAAAATTTTAGTATCGTGACAACCCTACCAGAAACTGAATTTGACTTATTAGGGATCGAGCACTGAAAGTGCGAGGACCCTATTGTAATTGGTCCGTTTATTATTAGTAGTAGTAGTAGTATTTTTCTGGCAAATGAATCGCCTTTTTGGGGCCTTTATCATATTCCAAAACTCACTATATTTGTAATTTACATCAATCTCCGGTGAAATATGTATGTATGTATTGCATCTCTGTTTTTATAATCTGTACAGCACTTTGTGTTGCATTCATTGTATGAAAAGTGCTTTATAAATAAAGTTTGATTTGATTTGATTAGTGTTTGCAGGAATGGACGTGGAAAAATGACTCACTGGCGCCCCCTGGAAAATGTCAAAACAGCCTCACAATATAGGATATTTTCACGTAGACACATACAATTTGGTAGATACATGTATCATGGGATGACGCACCAAAAAGTCTCTAGAACCAATACCCGAAAACCAACAGGAAGTCGGCCATCTTGTTTATGTTTGAATTTGAATTGGTTAACTTGAATAATTGCCATTAAAAGACACATTACAAAATTTGAATTTGTATTGAAAAACTAAATCTGAATTGTAATTTGAAATTTAATTAATTAGTTTGGAACTTAACATTAAATTCTCACAATTCAAATTTCAGTTTGCGATATTCCATTTAAATGTCCTGCTACGAACATCTGGGTAGTTGAGGCAGAGCAATCAAGCACAGATACACAGAACAATCTCAGTGTCTCATTCGTTCTTTCCATTTTCAATTGGCAATCAAAAATCAAATAATGAAGAATTGACTGGTTATTTTGTCATTTGTTTTTGTTATTATAATACAAAAAACGGGGGAAAAAAGCTTGTTTTTTCATATTTCAATATTAGGCTCACATCGAAAATTTGAAATGGCAAAACGGGCACCAGGACTGAATTTGATTTTAATATTTAATTGGTCAGGTTTACATGACTCGGAAGTTTTGGTTGTGTAACACTTTATTCTGAAAATTGAAAACCGCACGTTGGCACAACAAATACATTTTAGGCGTAACGCAATTTAATTATTTCACGTGGTGTCATCGTGTAAAGTTAGTACTTCATCTCCTCTCTGTGGGTAGGAGGTTTATACTGAAAAAAAGTGAAAAAAGAATGACAGTAAAGTGTTTATCCTTCATGTCAGCTCGCTCTGAGCAGTTTACATGAATTTACCGTAAATATCACAATACGGGTCACCACCTTGTAAAAAAAATTCCAGTAAGGGCACAACCCCAATATCCTCTCCGCTGCTAAACATCATCTCTCAAACATTTTACCTCACAATGAGAGTGACGGCAGGCAAGCACACACACACACGCACACACACACACACACACACACACACACACACACACACCTATATCCAGTATTTCATGGTGCTGTCAGCTGTCTCTGCCGCTGTGAGCTCTTTCCTCCTCCTCCACACACACTGATGGCGGTGGCAGGTCTAGAAGACGTGGGAGGACAGGGGATGTAGAAACAGATGGGTGCTGGCAGCGGCGGAGGACCAGAGTCTGACACTAATGGGCTCGAGGAGAGACGGAGAGGGACGGCCCCATCTGGGCCTGATACCACCGCTCAGCTAGCCAGCAGCTAAACACCGATTTAGAACCAGACAATAAAACGTCCTGTCGCCTGAAACGCAGTCAAACTGTTCCACACCTCACATCGTATTCACAGGAAAGACTCAAATTTGATTTTACAAGTGTGTGAGTTTATTCTGTATATCTGGTGGAGGATGAGTGAATGAAAAGAGACACATACACAGTTTTAGAGGCTGTTTTTTTAGAACTGAGTCCCATGTCTGACATGCCTCCCAGGCAGGGCCGGCTCTAGCCCGTTTGGTGCCAACCAGCTATATAATACAACTGTCTGTCTATAGAATTATTAACTTACAAGTCAATTCTCAAAGAAGCCCAGCTGGAGATGCTAACAAAGTTAGAGACAAAAGAGACAATGAAAGTCCAAACAGCTCGAAAAATGTGCTTAACTGTGTTAAGTTAGCGTTGCTTTATTTCAACCTAGCTAGCAAGCTAATACAAATGAAACGTCTTCACACAAAACGGCATTTAAAAAAAGATTGGGACTTCTCCTCCTTCTCTTTTCTTTCGATACTGAGCACCGGAGAGCTTTGACGGACGTTTCTTCTTGAAGATTTATCAAAACATAACGTGACCTCTGTGACAGCGATCTGACCGTCTAAAGGGGGGCAAGGCAATGACCACACGTCACGTGACTCAGCACCACAAGTGACAAAATGTCATTGTATATCGGTTTCTTTATTTATTTGTTATATAAGATATATCAAAACATAACATGTCTGTCACATGACCTGACCTCTGTGACAGCGATCTGACTGTCTAAAGGGGGGCAAGGCAATGACCACACGTCTCAGCACCACAAGTGACAAAATGTCTCTTTCTTTATTTTGTTAATAATAATTATCTTCAAGACAAAACATGAAGGGAGGGCGACAATGGATCAAAAAAGGTTTTTGTTTTTTTTCTCCCTCGAGGGTGAGTGGCGGTGCCCCTCCAGCAGATGGCGCTCTAGGCGACCGCCTATGTCGCCTATGCCGCCTATGCCGCCTATGCCTAGAGCCGGCCCTGATTTCAGGAAACACGTCGACTTCCAAAACATCTGAACTCTCCCTTTAAGTGAGATTACATGTAACTCCAGTTCATTTGTGTGTGTTTCTGGCTGCAAGTTGTGTTTTGATTTGTTTTGACAACAATAAAGCCGACATAATGTTCATTTGACAGATTATGGAAACAGAACGAGGTTTCCATTAAAATCATTTAAATGTACTTAGGACCCAAATGTTAGAGTGCTGATTACTTTTTAAGCTTTAAGTAGCTTCACAACACGACCTGAAAAACTGCACACAGAGGCAAATATCTGACAACATTAACCATTAAAAACATCTGGAGCAGATGAAGAATTCAGCTTCTAGTTAATCCCACTAAATATGGATGAAGCGGTGGTGGGGACTCGATCTTTACACGTTGAGCCAGTTTACTGAAGAAGTTCTTAGTCTAAATGTCATAATTAATGTGCTGTGATTATGTTTCTGATACCTGAACTGTTGTCAAATATCAAACACTAATCCAACCTAAGTGCTCTTTTTTCACCATCACATCACATATGATGTCCTTTAGTGTCTTTTTTGGTAATTCTGTATATTTTTTGGTCATTTTGTGTCTTTTTTGGTCATTTTTTATGTCTTTTTTGGTCATTTTGGGTCTTTTTTGGTCATTTTGGGTCTTTTTTTTGTAATTTTGTGTCTTTTTTTGGTTATTTTGATACTGCCTCCAGCAGCCCCCAGGTAATTTGAGTTTGAGACCCCTGTTCTATAGTCTTAATAAAGTTGTGCTTTTGTAATTCTATACAGTGACTAAGATAAATGCTTTTCACATATAAAGTCTGGTGGACCCGTTGGAAACAAATGTCATGCTGTTGATGCCGTCTTTGTCTGTTGGACAGAATATGTGAGGGGAAGAGCTGACACTTTAATAAAATAAGATGAGATATGACTTTATTTATCTCGCAGTGGGGAGATTTAGTTGTCACAGCAGCTCAAGATACAGACACACAGATATAAGACAGGATAAGAATAAACATACGTTTCTGGTATCAAGGCATTTATTATTAATTTGTATTTTTTGTGTTTGTTTTCCTGAGAGGACTTTTACAGATATTACACATTGGACAACATATATTTTAGCTTGTTGGCTGAGTTTTTTTTCACTTTTATGTGGCATTAATCTGCTGTGTGAATGAATCCATTAGTCATCATTCTGGTGCTGAATAATTTGAAGACTTTGTTGATTTATGTGGAGCTAAAAGCAACTGTAATGTGATCATTCGACCATATTTTAATAAGGGCTTTTATTTCATCGTTAGATATTTTTAACGTCTTTTACTTCATTAAAATGGAGTTACAGGTACACCTAATGTATACCTAATGAATACCTAATGTATTAGTCATACATTTGCGAAAAACTGCGCCAAATTTTGCATTGAAGTGAATGGGACGGCCGAAAAAAATGAGCGAAAAAGAACAATAATTGGAGATTTTTAAACGTCTACTTCTCCGGCATAATTTCACCTAGAGACTCCATTTAAACTTTAAACAGTAGACACAAGTCTTGTGTATCGGTGTATTAATCCACGTTTCGATAGGTCATATAGTTTTTTATCAATCCCTGTTCAATGACCATGATCATTTTTGGAGAAATTCTGAGATTATAATGGGTGTGTATTGCACGGAATGTTCGTGTCACAGTGTGTAACATCATCACCAGAGTGTAGAGGGAGAGAAAAAACTGTCAAAAAATAAATTTGAAAACTGCGCTCCAGGCCGCAAATTCCACTCTACAGAAATAATTTATACATAGAAACGTAGGGAAATTAGTCTTCTTCCTCACAATCCTCTGGTAAAGCTGTCAGAGTTATAGTTTGGGCGTAGGACACACAGATGCGCCACCAACACCACCAACAGCCTCATTGGCTCCTATATTAAAAACGCAGGAAGATTTCTGAAAAAGGGAAGTGTAACAGTTTTTTTTAGGTCGCTCTAACAAAGCTATTTTTTTATTTTTCTTAAAAGAAAATATATGTAGACGTTCAGGAAGAACTCAGGACGCTTAATGTGAAGTCGGATCAATGATAGGTATTATGGTTTTGCCAAAAATGCTTTCTGTTCGAGGACAGAAATTCCTGTCTGTCCACCTCTGGCTGCTGTCACTGTTCTGGAACATTCTACAGCTGCAGTAAATTCTGTTGATTGCTCTGCTCTGATTGGTCGACCCCAAAGCCTTTGATCCTTTGATGTGATTACAGTTACACCCATGTGCGCGCACACTCCTCCAGATACACGTTTCACACACACACACACACACACACACACACACACACACACACACACACACACTTGTAACTTGTAAAGGAATGCTTGTTGTTGGTGTGCTCCTTGTATATAATATACTATTATAACATTACTAGTATTAATTGTTATAAATCTCTTAAGAATCTCATCATAGTGTGAACACACTGGCAGTAGCCCCCGTGGCCCTTTCACTATTTCTCCAGAGGAAATTTTCTAGTTGTGATTATTATGGTGCCAAAAGTTCCCTTTCATTTCTAGTCATTTAGTTTTTAACCCGTCTTCTATAAAAACAGTCAATAAAATCTCTCGGCATACAATATATTTACTGCATAAAGGTTTGTTTTCCTGCAAAACAGCAACAATAACATTCAAATTACATTTTGCTGAAGGCTTCGGCTGCTTATTGTAGTGTGAATGTTTAGTGATGCTGAACGCAACAGCACATTAAATTCAAGTGTGGTGCTCCAAAAGACGATTGCACATGGAAATAAACATGGTTGTATACGTACAGCAGATATATTGTATTACTTGTCAACAAACACCTATACATCATATATACATGATAGAGGTGTGTAGGGGAACATTGCAAGTGCTTCAACTGCTCAAAGGATCCAATTCAGTGAGGAGACTTAATTACCCGACACATAATTAAAAGCACTGTTGAAGCATATTATTGCTGAGATTGCTTTGCCAACAGCTATTTTCATCGTGTGTGTGCATGTGTGTTTGTGGGAGAGAAAGAGACCGTTGCAGAGGGGAAAAGAGCTTTAGATGATAAGCTAAACCTTGATATGAAATGTATTTGAAATATGATATAGAGATATCTTGATAGCTTACCTCATTAACACAAATAAAAGTGCTTCCCTGCAGGGTTTTCTGTGATTAAACAGGATAATGTGAACACGACAACCTCTGACCAATCTGATTGTGGTTCATAATTAAGACACCTTCTGATTTCTGCAATATCTATCAACCTTGACCCCCAGGAGAGACTGTTAGCGGAGAGACTGTTAGCGGAGAGTCAGCTACGCCCATCGATCGGATCCAGACAACCTTACATAACATGAATCATGTGAGAAAGAATTATTTATTTCCTGAAGCACACAGAGGAAGAGAGGAGAGCCAACATGGTCTGTCAGCTGGTTTCATCATGGCAAAGATGTCATCAGTCTATCAGACTACTCAGTCTATCCAGTATGGTAGCTACGGTGGCCCTGAGAGTTCACATCGCTGCAGCTTAATAACGTTAGCGGCTGATCATAGCGTGCTAACATCTATGCCATTGACTGAATGAATGCAACCCAATGACCACATGCAACAAATTAATTAAAGACTCAGTTGATAGTATTACTGATTAAAATGTCTTCTTCTCCGAATGAAACAAACTTTAAAGTCAGTAATGGCTTGCAACACAGGTCCAAGTATTTCTGGCAGCTGATCATAGTGTGCTAATGTTAGCCAGCAATCGATAGCGTGCTAACGTTAGCGGGCGATCAATAGCGTGCTGACGTTAGCGGCCGATCATTAGCATGCTAGCGTTAGCGGGCGATTGATAACATGCTAGCCGTTGACAGAGACCAACTAAAATGTGTATCATTCATTTATTTGATTTGTGCTGTGTGATTGATACAGGCTAGCAGGCTAACGAGTGTCTATGTCCCCCTCTTTGTATGAGACTGGGACCCTTTTTCCCCGCTTTTCCCAAAAAGGGTCCTATGTTCCCCGGTCTGTTACTTTTTCCACCGTTATTGCCAAATTGAATGGCAAATAGGCCTAGACGAGGAAAGATGAGGTCATTGGTGGCAAACCTGCAGGTCTGGAGCTGCATGTGGCTCTTTGGCTGTTCTGTTAATTATGTCACTTTATCTTGGACCAAGGGATCCTTTCAATGAATGTTTGTTCAATCAGTAATGATAAAACTTGGATCACAAACTCATTATTTAATTTAGAAGCACACCCAGAGAGAGCAGGCGCCACCATGTTTCCTTTGGTTTTCAATGTGCGATAGTTGAGGTGCTCAACAAATAAATGTTAAAAGGTTAAAGACAGATATTTAGCAGACGAAGAGGGGAACATAGGGATGACGCTGGCTAACGCTAGCGGGCTACGTTATAACATGAAAATATCATTATCTTGAAATAACGTGATAATATCAAGCTTGTCCAGACGTGTGCATCACTTTTAAGTGTCCTCTGGAAACACTTTTGTTGTGTTGTGGTCTTTGTTTTCTAAATGCTGCTCTTGTGTTGTGAAACTGATGAAGATGCAAATACACAAAACACAAGCAAACTGAGAAAACATGTGTTTTCTGACACTGTAATCAAGATTTAGTCTGAAAAGTTTCAAGCATATGTCTTAGTGAAACCTTCAACCTCATAAAAGGTGAAGATATATTCACCAAAACTGTAGTTGTGAGGAGTTTCATGTGTATTAGTACTCCATGTAGGTCAGTCGCCACTGACCCAGTTTGAATCTAATTACATTCACATTCAGGTTGATTTGAATGAGATCATTAAAAGAGCCAAACAGTCGTTGAGCTTGTTGTGTTTGTGACATTTAAACTAGTATTAAAACTAATGATGGACACATTACACTGAGCTGCTGTTTCAGTTTCCAGTCCTGCTATTGTTCATAATGCCTCATTAATGTTGTTAGTAACATCTGATTTTTTTCTATGAGAGGTCAAAATGTTATTCTTCTGCTTTCCATTACAAATCTTAATTGAAACATTGAGTCTGGTCTGACATTAGGTTTGTACTGGAATTATACTAAGGCACAAGAGATGGACACGATTAATTATTAGAATTATTATAGCAGTATCTCTTTATTAGTATGCTAAAGGTGTAACTCAATACAAAGAATATGATGAAAAGTCCAAAAATTCCAGTAGTTCAAGTCAAACAGCCCCAACCAAGAATTGAGTCATATAGATGGACACAATATTAGAAAGAGAGAAAATGGAGAGAAGTCTTCGGGAATTTGAAAGGTTTTTTTTGTCATTTTGTGTGTTTTTTGGTAATTTTATGTCTTTTTGGGCCAATTTGCGTCTTTTTGGGGGTCAATTTTATGTGTTTCTTGGTAAATTTCTCTTTTTTTGCCATTTTGCGTCTTTTTTGGGGGCAATTTTATGTGTTTCTTGGTAAATTTATCTCTTTTTTTGCCATTTTGCGTCTTTTTTGGGGGTAATTTTGTGTTTTATTTTGGTCATTTTATCTCTTTTTTTGGCCAATTTGCATCTTTTCTATGAAAATTTCTATTTCTCTATGAAAAAGTGTGCCGTCTGTTTTAGGAGGATATGATTTTACAGATTATATTACACTATAGTATGTATTACTAAAAGTCAGCAAAGACAGATACTACTGGTACTATGTGGATGGTTTCTTCAGCCATGAATCAGACTGAGCTCTGAGCTGCATGATTCATGGTCTGCTCCTATAAACAAACCATGGAAAAGTCTTAATCAGAGTAACACCCAACTCACATTATTGACCATTATGTAAAAGCAAAAGTTCTGCAACCACTAAAAATATTTGCTATTTGCACAGAAATCTCGAGAAAGTGTTTTAAAACAAGTATGAAAATGTTGTTGCAGCAGCTGAGCAGAGCCGCCAGAAACACTGAGACTCTATCACGGCCGTCAGCGCTGGCCTTTAGAAATCAGGTTAGAGTCCAGAGATGTTCAACAGGACGCATGTGTCATCCAGTGACTCACTGCAGGATGATCACAGCCAGACAAACAACACACAGACACACACAGATACACACAGACACACACAGCTCTCTGCTGAGTGAATCAGAAAGCATCAGACAGACCAACAGGCCGCGTGGTGAAGTCACAAACTGTGACATTAACATATTTTATTCTCCACAAGTGTTCAACATGTCACTGCAACACAGAAACAAGCTCCAAACCAAACACAACAGGTTGTTTCAATGCTTTTCACACTTTAAATCGTTATTATGTCATAATACATTAACATTACATATTCTCAACTGCCCCCTATACTGCCCTTTAAAGTCTAACTGCAGTAGCTACACGCTCTAGTCCATCTGGTGCCCTCGGCGAGATCCATTCATATTGAACAGCTCCGCTTGCTGTTTCATGGAGGGGAACTCCTGTTTCTGTTTGCCCATGGTGCCAACCAGCTATATAATACAACTGTCTGTCTATAGAATTATTAACGTACAAGTCAATTTGCAAAGAAGCTGGAGACACTAACAACTAACAAAGTCAGAGACAAGAGAGAGTGACTAAGCACCAAAAGTGAGAAAAATGTCATTGTGTGTTTATCTGTTTTATCAGACATAACGTGTCTGTCACTTGACGTGACCTGAACTCTGTGACAGCGATCTGACCGTCTAAAGGGGGGCAAGGCAATGACCACACGTCACATGACTCAGCACCACAAGTGAGAAAAATGTCATTGTTTGTCTGTTTCTTTATTTATTTATGATGTAAGATGACGTAACCTGACCTCTGTGACAGTGATCCGACCGTCCAAAGGGGGGCAAGGCAATGACCACACGTCACGCGACTCAGCACCACAAGTGAGAAAAATGTCATTGTTTTCTTTATTTTGTTAATATTTATTATTTTCAAGACAGAACACGAAGCGAGGGTGACAATGGGCATCGAAAATTAATATTGTTTTTTTTTTGTGTATTGTACAATTTTTTGGACCAAAATGTAGCTACTGCAGTTAGACTTTGTAGGACAGAACAGTTTAGGCAACTTAAACTGCTTGTTAAGAGTCATGGAAAGATCATCGTCGTGATTAAAAAAATAAAAATAAAAACTGTTGGGAAGAGATGTCAACAGCAAGATTTTTCAATTGTGTCATCAGATTTTCTCTGTATTAATCAATTCCATTAACGCAGCCTGGTATCAAAACAGCATATGAAGAACAGACCGATTTCTTAATTTTTTTTCTCCATTTTGTGTATTATCACAATGCATTTTCTTGTCATTACTGTAGCAATATTACATGACATTAGATGCTCATAGCAAGTGCTCCAGAAGTGAGGTAACACATACAGGACTTTCCTTTTTAGGTATTAAACTGACATTTAATCCAAGGAAAGTTGAAATAAGTGGAGTGGCAGAATGAGTTCAGCTCTTAGATTATTGACAACATCACAGAAATCCAGTGAGACTGTAAAAACCTGAACACATCATCCTGACAACAGATGTCTCTACACTATTCAACTTTAATAGATATGTGGTGAATAAAACAATGGAAGCAATGAAGAAAGAATAGGTGGTTTATTGACATAAACAACTCTAAAGTTTTGGCTTTTCCACAAGTTTCCATGTCACATTTAGTGCCTCAACTCTTTTTCAGCAAAGGTAAAAAAAAATTAAAAACAACTCGACCAAGTGTAAAGTGTTATTTTCCCTTTTTTTGTAGATATTTTCAAATTCTGCAGTGTGCATTCAGCATTTGAATGTAATCTTTTATGTTTCATGTTTTTTTTGTAATTTTTTTTTTGTGTGTGTTTTTGTATTTTTGGGGTATTTTTTGTAGGTTTTTTATGCATGTTTTTCATGTGTTTTTTTGTGTGCGTTTTAGGTGTGTTTTTGTAATTTTTTGTGTGTTTTTAATAAAAAAATGTATGTGTTTTCGGTGTCTTTTTAGGTGTCTTGTGTGTATTTATGTCTATTTATGTGTGTTTTTTTTGTCATTTTTTGTGTGTTTTTTGTGTTCAAAATGTTGATCCAGTAAGTCAAAATGAAAAGGTGCTGAGAAAAGAAAAAAAAAAAGTGGTTTATACAGGCAGAATGAAAAGGAGTCAAAATAGCCCCAAACTCCAAAGGGTTAAGAGGAATGAAATGTCTAAAACAAAAACATAAAAACATAAAAGCTCAATAAAAGATGTTCAAAGCATCAAATGTCTCTGAATCAATTTGTCCCGACAACAGAATCTTCAATAAAAAACAACAGCCTATTAAAACTTAAGTAGAAAAGCAGAATATAAAGATCAGCGAGTCTGTTTAAAGCTGCTTTTCATGCCCCGTGGGAGTCCTGAATGTCTCCTTTGGACATTTCAATTTAATTCATGGCATCTCCTGAAATGCTTATTCCAGCATTAGATCACTGGAGGGAGAGAAATGGGCAACCTCCTGATGGCTGCACGGCACCGTGATGTGGTGGAGAATCGATGTGTGAATATGTCACTTTGATTTCCAGTTAGGAGAATATTAGAGCATGTACTGTGAACATTTGAAATAATTGACCCAAAGAGCTCCTGACAGTGTTTTTAATGAGAGACCTGAACAAGGCTTCTGTTAACGGGGGATTAGAGGAAACCCCGGCTGGCTTTACAGCTAACCAGGCGGAGCAGAATCCAGGCTGAGAGTCCAGAACAAATCTCTTTTAGTGGAAATGTAGCCTGAAATTGGCCACTGATATGCTCGCCTGTCTGCCTCAACCTGACTAAATGTTTGATTTCATTCTCGGCCTTCTAACTTGCAGCGATATCTATTTTGGTCTGCAGACGGACTCGGCTAATGAACGGAAACATAACACATGTTCTGTATTTGTGATTTGCAGAGCAGAAAACAAGCTAAATCAAGTGGGAAATGTCTCTATAATGGTGGAGAGTGTGGCAATATATCTCAGGATGTTTTTAATTTAATTTAATACATATTTTGGAAATGAAAATGAAGGAAAAGTAGCTAAGCAACCAGGGCCAGGTGGCGTCCACCAATCAGAGCAGAGCAATCAACTGCTCCTGTGAAGCCACTGACAGAGAGCGAAAAACACCAAAAAGTTCTCCTCTAACAGAAAGTATTTTAGTCCAACCCGTAGCTCCTATCATTGATCCGACTTCACTTTGAGCATCCTCAGTTCTTCCTGAACGTCTACATACGTGTTTTGTGAAGAAAAAATGAAGAAATTGTCTTTTTAGAGCGATCAGAAGAAACTGGTAGCTCTACTTTTCTCCAGAAATGTTCCCTCCTTTTTCCCATGGAGGTCTATGAGGCTGTGGGTGGTGTTGGTGGATCATCTGTGGTCCTACGCCCAAACTAGAACTCTGACAGCTTTACCACACCAATGTGAGGGAGGAGACACATTTTACTACGTTTATATGGATAAATTATTTCTGTAGAGTGCTATCTGCGGCCTCAAGCACAGTTTACAAATACATTTTTTGACAATTTGTTCTCTCCCTCTTCACTCTAGGGATGATGTCATCCACTGTAGCCTCTCCATAGGGTAACATTGGGCGGATTATTATTAATTATCCAAAAAAATGTGTAAAATTACCAAAAAAAGACACTAGATTTCTAAAACAAAGTCATAAAAGCTTTGTAATATAATTATTTGTTTCCAAATGTATTTTTTGACAGTTTTTTCTCTCCCTCTGCACTCTAGCGATGATGTCATCCACTCTAGCCTCTCCATAGGGTAACATTGGGAGGATTTTTTTTGGCGTGTTTTGTCACGTTATTATTAATTATCCAAAAAGTGTATAAAATGACCAAAAAAAAAAGACACTAAATTACCAGATAAGACATCAAATTACCAAAAAAAATATGTAAAATGACCAAAAAAGACACTACATTCCTAAAACAAAGTCATTAAAACTTTGTAATATAATTATTTGTTTCCAAATGTATTTTTTCTCTCCCTCTGCACTCTAGCGATGATGTCATCCTCTCTAGCCTCTCCATAGGGTTACATTGGGAGGATTTTTTGGCGTGTTTTTGTCAAATAATTTGAAAGATGTTTGCCGAAACCCTTAGAAAAGTCATAGCACACTTGTCATGGCCGAGCCGGTCGATTTGATACCTTTTTAGTATATGTGCCAAACCAAAAAAGTTTTGTAAAATGACCAAAATAAGACACTAAATTACCAAAAAAGACACTAAATTATCCAAAAATGATGTAAAATTACCAAAAAAGAAACAAAATTAGCCATCATAGAGGGATTAAGGGTCACAGATCCAATAGACTATTAAAAAAACCATAACCTTTCTTGACCGTTGATTTGATTGCCATCCACTGATTTATCGGCTAATTCTTGATTACGGTTTGCCTTTGATGGTGATTGAGTTCAAGGATAAAACTATATTAGAATTCAATTCACACATGCATATATTTTTTATACCTAGTAAAAACACTATTCCTTATTCCTGAAGTGTTCGCCTGTCTTTTTATCAGGCCTCAGGCACTGTGAAGCAAAAAACAACAGCTTGACCATTTTAATTGGATCTGATTCAAATGTTTGATGGATAAAGTCAGTAATATTTGAGCCGGACGAGTAAAAAGCTGCCAGCAGTCGTTCATCAGCTTCACTCACATTACTTCAAAAGAAAGTCTTTTACAAATGATGGAGCTGCTCCTGTTTTAACACTGATGATTAATGTGACCCCCATTTGGGAAATTCTCTCTTCATTTTCCTTCTTCCACAGGGAGGTCAGAGGTCAGAACAACCAGAACAGTTCTCCTAAAGGACACTGGAGCTTCTTTAGTGTTGGATACATTCTGTGCAGATGTAAAGGAAATAATCTGCTTATTCTGTGGCTCTTAACCTACAGTGAAGGGTTGGAGAAACTATATAAATGTGATTAATGGGACAGGAACATACACAAGGCTTGGGCCGATGGCTGCCGGCGAACACCAGGCGCCAGTTTTTTTTCTTGTGGAGGGCGAAGCGGGCTCAATTTTAGGAGTTTATACTAAAGTTACTGCTATTATATGAAACTAGAAGATCTAAAGGAATCTACAGACACCAAACAGGTCAGGAAATCATGTGGAGGTGTGTCTTTTTTAGATCATTTTGTGGTCAATTTGTGTCTTTTTTGGTCATTTTGTTTCCTTTTTTTGGTTCATTTTGTGTTTTTTTTGGTCATTTTGTGTCTTTTTTGGTCAGTTTGTGTGTGTTTTTGTCATTTTGTGTCTATTTTGGTCAATTTGTTTCCTTTTTTGGTTCATTTTGTGTTTTTTTTTGTCATTTTGTGTCTTTTTTGGTCATTTTGTGTTTCTTTTAGTCATTTTGTGTCTTTTTTGGTCAATTTGTTTCCTTTTTTGGTTCATTTTGTGTTTTTTTGTCATTTTGTGTCTTTTTTGGCCATTTTGTGTTTCTTTTAGTCATTTTGTTTCTTTTTTTGGTCATTTTGTGTCTATTTTTTTGCTAATTTTGTGTCTTTTTTGGTCAGTTTTCCTTTTGACTTTCTTATTTCTTTGCATTCTCATTGTTTGTGTTCCGGACAACAGAAGAAGGTGTTTTCTGTGGTTAGAATATTTAACTTTGACAACATTAGGCTCTCAATCACACGATCAGTCAGAGAAAATCAAAGGAAGGAATCTACATTCAGCCTGTTTGTTTCCTTTTGCATCATGATGTTAAATAACTGGCCTGAGTGCTGTGGATCATTTGTCCCAGCAGGAAACTGTTGGCCGGCTGCATTAACGCCTGTCACGCTGTGATTAAATGTCTTAATGTGTCCTGTTGTTGCACATTCTGTGTGTATGTGTGTGTGTATATGGAAAAACGCTGATTAAAGTAACATATTGAGTCATTTATCCCTCAGAAGTTGTTAAAGTGAAGAGGTACACAAAACCACACGCACTTTAGATGATCATCTACTGGAAATATCAAGATATTTCCTGCAAAAAGGAAAATTGAATGTCAGATTTTACATATAAGCCAGTTTACAAATGAGCAGCAACATGATGGCTTATTGAGAGAATCACCACAACCAAATGGAACATTATTTTACTGTTTTTGCAGAGATTTTTTCAGATTTTGCAGTGATTGTTTCAACAGGTTTGATGCAATATTTTGTGTTTACTGTTTTTGTGTGATTTGGGGCTATTTTTTGTGTTTGTTTTTATCTGTGTTTTTGTAATTTTTTTCATTTTTTGTGGTTTTTTGTGGTTTTTATGTGTGTGTTCTGTGTATTTTTATGTTTTTTGTGTGTGTTTTGTAATTTTTCGTTTGTTTTTATCTGTGTTTTTTGTATTTTTTGTGATTTTTGTGTGTTTTCTGTGGTTTTTATATGTGTGTTCTGTGTGTTTTTATGGGTTTTTGTCAAAAAAAAATGTTTTTCATAGGTTTTTTATGTGTTTTTTGTAATTTTGTGTGCGTTTTTTTTTTTACGTGTTTTTTGTATTTTTTTGTGTGTGTTTTTGTGTGTTTTTTGTAATTCAAAATGTTGATCCAGTAAGTCAAAATTACTTGATAATAATGAGGTTGAGCTGTAAAAGATGATAGCAGCATGACATGGTGATCATTATTAAAGTTACATATACAGACAGAATGAAAAAGAGTCAAAAACCAACAAAATAGAACCAAACTCTAAAGGGTTAAAGCTCTTTCCAGACTGAAGGACCAACAGAGAAACTATCTGGCTTTGAATAACGAATGAACACAAAAAATAACTTTCCTTTTAAAAAAAAAAAATAACAGCCTTGAAAACATGAGATCTCAATGCACCAATTATGAAACTCTGTGCTGATGCAGATATTCAAAGGAAGGATTTGTCCGAGGCCAACACGTTTTTTTTGTTGTTGTCGTTATTATTCCACCTGTCCAGTGAAATAAATAAACCATCTGCAAAAAAAAAAAAAAATAAAACTTATAATTATAGTCATTCAGCTATCCTTTACACTATCTTTGATGAACAAATATTAAAAAAATACACATTTATGAAACCTTCGATATATAACCTTTTTTCAAATGATAATGATTTTTTTTTAAAAGAAATAACTGCTTCAAAAGCAATTTGGCTGCTTTACAACTACCGACTGAGTGAGAAGCTTTTTCATTACTTACATAGCCCAAGAAAAAGATCAGATTTAATTTAATATACAGGATCATCTCAGTACATTAGAATATAATGTAAAAGTGCATTTCAGTAGTTCAAGTCAACCAAGTATTGAGTCATATAGATGGACACAATAACAGATAGAGATTTTTTAAAAATGGTCATTTTGTGTCTTTTTTGGTCATTTTTTTTATTTTTGTGGTCAATTTGCATCTTTTGTGGTCATTTTATGTCTTTTTTTGGTCAATTTGTGTCTTTTTTGGTCATTTTATGTATTTTTGTGGTCAATTTGTGTCTTTTGTGGTCATTTTTATGTCTTTTGTGGTCAGTTTATGTCTTTTTTTTGGTCAATTTGTGTCTTTTGTGGTCATTTTTATGTCTTTTGTGGTCATGTTATGTCTTTTTTTGGTCATTTTGTGTCTTTTTTGGTCATTTTATTTATTTTTGTGGTCAATTTGCGTCTTTTTGCGGTCATTTTATGTCTTTTTTGGTCATTTTATGTCTTTTTGTGGTCAATTTGTGTCTTTTTTTGGTCAATTTGTTTTTTATTTATGGAATGTGTCTCCTCTTCAGTTCAGGATCAGATTTTTCATCTTAACCTCATCTTTACCTTTTTCTATATTCACCTGGAATGTGTCTCATGTCTAAGTCTGTCTGTGTGTAAAATGCAAATAATAAGCTGGCATTATTCTTTTTTTTCTGCTTTTAGTCTGCTCCCCTGTTGAATATTGTATATGATTGAAGAAGCATTATAGGAGAGAGAGCAGGATAAAGGTGTTCTATCTCCACACGGTGTCACAACATAACAATAAAACACTGGAAAGGTCTGATTTAATGCTGTTCCCCTTCAGATTATGTTCCAGTACACACTTCCTTCTGTGATGTATTATATACAGTACATACTGTGTTATGTCACTAAATGCATTTGTGTTGAGGAAACTCAAGGTGTCAGCTCAGAAGAAAAGATTCTCTGACTCGGAGCTCGGAGCGAGTCTCAGGTGTTAAAGGAGCTCAGTGCCAAACGTTTCTGCAGGCAGCTGCAGAATAATGGAAGAGTTTAGACCAGGGGTCTCAAACTGTCGGCCCGCGGGCCAATTGTGGCCCTCGTGACGATTTTTTGTGGCCCCCGACTTGATATGAAAGTTTAATGTGAGTTTTATATGAATGGCACTTTACCGTGTTGTGTGTGGAAGGTCCCTTAAATTACTGTTTTTGGTCATTTTCTGTCTTTTTTTTTTAGATAATTGTGTGTCTTTAATATTTGTCTTTTTTTTTTTAAGTAAATTTGTGTCTTTTTGGGGTCATTTTGTGTATTTTTAAAATAATTTTGTCTTTTTTTGTAATTTTGTGTCTCTTTTGGTAATTTTCTTTTTAAAACTATTGTCTTTTTTAGTAAGTTTGTGTATTTTTGGTCATTTTGTGTCTTTTTAAATAATTTTGTGTCTTTTTAAAATAATTTGTATGTTTTTTTGTATTTTTGTGTATTTTTAAAATAATTTGTGTCTTTTATAGTAGTTTTGTGTATTTTTTTGTCATTTTGTGTCTTTTTTGGGTCATTTTGTCTCCTTTTTTTAGTAATTTTGTGTCCTTTTTTGTAGTTTTGTGTCTTTCTTTGGTCATTTTGTGTCTTTTTTTTTTAGTCATTTTGTGTCTTTTTAAAGTAATTTAGTTTTTTTCTGTCATTTTGTGTCTTTTTTTGGTCATTTTGATACTGCCTCCCAGGTAATTTGAGTTTGAGACCCCTGATCGAGAATGAGTAAATGGTTTTTTATATATATATATATATATATATATATATATATATATATATATATGATATATTAGTGTTCTTTTTTTTTTTTGCATATTCCTGGTATTAAATAATAATCCTTTTAAGGAAGCTGCCTGTCTGACAGCGTAGATCACCTCAGCAGGAGGAATAAACGTTTGACTTGTTGCCAGATCTGAACCTCCTGCAGGAAGTTAAACGTCTGTAATTAGAGAGAGAAGAAGAGCAGCGTGCTGCGGCTGTTATATCACTTTGCTAAGTGAAGCGTTTCTCATTCCTGGAGTCTATCTCTCACTTGAAGCTCAGTGTTTGTGCTGACACGTTGATCCTTTCAGTTAAAGTGGAGGAGAGTCTCCTGACCCTCCCGTGGCCCCTCTTCTGCCTCGCAGGGAAATATGGAGGGTTCAAGAGGGCCACACTGACGAGTCCAACAGGCTGAGATAAAGCAGGAGAAAGAGAGAAACAACAGCAGGAAAACACATCCAAACTGCTTTTCTACAACCCAGCTGAGGGCAGATAGTAGAGGATCAGCTGGTTCAGGTGATCAGGTCACAGACACAAGAAACACTGTGAATGAAGCAGAAGAATCTAAAGGCAACAACTCAACTCTGATGAAACATGAACGTGTTTATTCATCCATGTAAAGCTTGTTAATATTAGTGTCTGCAGCCTTGAACTGATTAATGGATAGACAAAGGAAGAATTTACAAGATAACGTTCATCAAGAAATGTAAAACAGAGAAAATAAAGGTTTTCTATCAATGTTGAACTTACAGAACTGATCAACAGAATATCAGCAAAATACAATTAATGTGTTTAAAAACCAGATCAAACAGTAAATTTAAAGGTCTAAAACCAGATCAAACAGTAAATCTAAAGGTCTAAAACCAGATCAAACAGTAAATCTAAAGGTCTAAAACCAGATCAAACAGTAAATCTAAAGGTCTAAAACCAGATCAAACAGTAAATCTAAAGGTCTAAAACCAGATCAAACAGTAAATCTAAAGGTCTAAAACCAGATCAAACAGTAAATCTAAAGGTCTAAAACCAGATCAAACAGTAAATCTAAAGGTCTAAAACCAGATCAAACAGTAAATCTAAAGGTCTAAAACCAGATCAAACAGTAAATCTAAAGGTCTAAAACCAGATCAAACAGTAAATCTAAAGGTCTAAAACCAGATCAAACAGTAAATCTGAGGGAAATGATCTTGCTGCATGGACAGATAAACTGTCATTTTTGTGTCTTTTTTGGTCATTTTACGTCTTTTTGTGTCTTTTTTTTGCATGGACAGATAATTTCACTTGACAAGATAATCATTATAATTATTTTTTTCTTAAACTTCTTGTGTCTTTTTTTGGTGATTTTACGTCTTTTGTGTCATTTTTGTGTGTTTTTTTTGTCTTTTTGTGTCTTTTTTGTGTTGTTTTGTCTTTTTATATCTTTTTTGGTCATTTTACGTCTTTTTGTGTCTTTTTTTGCATGGACAGATAATTTCACTTGACAAGATAATTATTATAATTATTTTTTTCTTAAACTTATTGTGTCTTTTTTTGGTGATTTTATGTCTTTTGTGTAATTTTTGTCTTTTTTTGTCTTTTTATGACGTTTTTGGTCATTTTACATCTTTCTGTGTCTTTTTTTGCATGGACAGATAATTTCACTTGAAAATATTTCTTAAATTAAGATTATGAAACTTAGAAATGAGCATGTTGAACACTTAAAATAAGACATTAACTCTTAAAACTAGATAATTATCATAATTATTTTTTCTTAAACTTCTTGTGTCTTTTTTTGGTGATTTTACGTCTTCTGTGTCATTTTTGTGGTTTTTTTTTTGTCTTTTTATGTCTTTTTTGGTCATTTTGGGTATTTTTTGCATGGACAGATAATTTCACTTGACAAGATTTCTTGTCACACCTTTTTGCAGTGCACCATCTGTGTGCTAACAGACAAAAACAGTAAAAATTGCTTTCAGCTGAAATTTCTAGAACTTTTATTAAAAAAAAAATCATGCCAGTATAGAGTGTTTTAAAGGAGTATGAATGAGAAAAGAGTTTATGGATTTTGGAAAATGTTGAAAACAACAATGAGAAAATAATGTTCAGTTTGATCCCCAGACTTCTGTTTCCATCGTTGCATGTCAGTGATTAAAGAAAAGCTCCTTGAATCAAACTAAAATGCCAAACGATGTTGACTTACAGCTTCTAAAATGTGGATTTGTTGCTTTTCTCTGCTTTATATCAATATTCATCTTTGGTTGGACAAACAAGCTGTTTTAATTCCTCACCCTGGGCTGCTGTGGAACTTTACTTTGACATTTATGAATAATTAAAGTATCCTGGTATGAATCAATATGACTTTAGACAGAATCACTGGTTGCAGCGCTTCATTCAGCTCACTGTATGGATTTAAACAAACGCTGCATGCAGCTGGAACACAGATGTGATGTGATTATTGTGTATTGATCCTCTCTCTGTTTGGTAACTCTGATCACTAGCAGCTGATTACTGACTGATACTGATACACAGAAAACCTTCTGACTCCGCTGCAGAGTGTACACTTTAAAAAAGTGGGTTTAGGGTGAAAAACTGTTAAACCATGACAGTAAAAGACGTAAAATGATAAATGGGTTAATTCAGTTTCAGTAACAATGAAACACTGTAAATGTAAATATCAGACAAAACAGGATTTTTTACATTTTTGGGGGGAGAAATATTGTAATTTTTGCATTTATCTTTTGTAAAAAATACTTTTTCTTACTGTTAAATGTACTAAACACCATATCTCTGACGGAAATATACTGTAATATTTAATGCAGGGTTCGGACACTTTAGCAGTGGTCAAATTTAAGCATTTTCAAGGACTGGAGGTAATATTAAAATGACCAAAAAAAGACACAAGATAACAAAAAAAGACACAAAATGACAAAAAAAAAATACACAAAATGACTGAAAAAACACTAAATTACTTAAAAACGACACAAAATGACCCCAAAAATTTTAAAATGATTTTAAAAAGACACAAAATTACAAAAAAGACACATTTTTTTTTTTAAAAAAAGACATAAAATTATTTAAAAAAGACACAAAATTACCAACAAAAAAAAAGAAACAAAATTACAAAAAAAGACACAATTATTAAAAAAGAAACAATATTATTATTGTCAATTATATGGCAGAAAAGAGTTTCTTTTGATGGAAAAACCTTTTATGTTTTACGGTAAAAATATAATATAAAAAAAAAAATCTTAAACATGAAATCAACAGTGCTAATAACATTTTACCGTCATATTAGAAAAAGTTGCACCGTATTTATTATTCTAAAGTTGTGGCAACCACAGCTGCTGGTTTTTACCATAAAAACAACAGTTTTTTGTCATTTTTTACACTGTGCTGTATGGATTTTAACCAAACGTTGCATGCAGCTGTAACACAGATGTGATGTGATTATTGTGTATTGATCCTCTCTCTGTGTGGTAACTCTGATCACTAGCAGCTGATTACTGACTGATGCTGATACTATAAAACCTTCTGACTGAGAGAAATAACCTCCAGTCTAACTGGTGGTCTGTTAGAGCTCCTGGTGTGGACGGACGTGTTGTGTGTCTGTGAGTGTTTGTCAGTATTGATGTGTGGCCTCCTGCTGCAGCGAGGTGATGATGATGATGATGATGATGATGATTTTATGGCCCACATTGCTGCAGTAAATCCATTTGTCAGCGTGCTGGTGGAGGCTAATGGCCGACGCGGAGCGGTCAGTGTGAACGTTCTGCCCCGGAACAGATATCGACTCTATCGACTCGCTGTGGCCTCAGAGCTCAGAGCTCAGAGCCTGGCCTAGTTCCTCTGCTGCATTACAGGGACGCTAGCAGTCAGAGGCCAAACCATAGAAGAAGACAACAAGGCATGGGACTGACTCGGCTAAATAAACCTACACATCCAGGGGCACAGACGGGATTTATGAACTGGGGGGACAAAGATGTCAGCAAATGATTTCAACTCAATGAGTTATTTTTCCACTCCATGCCTTAACCAAAATATGGTTTATTTAAACAACTTTAAATGAACTGTAGTGTAAACAACAACCAACATATTAGAAAATTTCCTCTGGGGAAATTCTGAAAGGGCCACGGAGGCTACTGCCAGTGTGTGTACACTATGATGAGATTCTTCAGAGATTTCAAATTATGCCCTTTAACCTCAAAATGTGTGTGTGTGTGTGTGTGTGTGTATCTGTAACTGTAATCACATCAAAGATCAAAGACAATCAGATCAAAGCAATCAACAGAATTAACTGCCACCTGGTCCGGCACAGTGACAGCAGAGGTGGACAGACTAGAATTTCTGGCCTCGAACAGAAAGCATTTTTGGCAAAACCATAATACCTATCATTGATCCGACTTCACTTTGAGCGTCCTGAGTTCTTCCTGAACGTCTACATATGTTTTTTTTTCAGAAAAATGAAAAAAAATAGCTTTGTTAGAGTGATCTAAAAAAACTGTTCCATCTCCCTTTTTTCAGAAATCTTCCTGCATTTTTAATATGGGAGCCAATGAGGCTGTTGGTGCGTGTTGGTGGATCATCTGTGCGTCCTACGCCCAAACTATAACTCTGACAGCTTTACCAGAGGATTGTGAGGGAGAAGACTAATTTTCCTACGTTTCTATGTATAAATTATTTCTGTAGAGTGGAATTTGCGACCTGGAGCGCAGTTTTCAAATTTAATTTTGACAGTTTTTTCTCTCCCTCTACACTCTGGCGATGATGTCACACACTGTGACACGAACATTCCGTGCAATACACACCCATTATAATCTCAGAATTTCTCCAAAAATGATCATGGTCATTGAACAGGGATTGATAAAAAACTATATGACCTATCGAAACGTGGATTAATACACCGATACACAAGACTTGTGTCTACTGTTTAAAGTTTAAATGGAGTCTCTAGGTGAAATTATGCCGGAGAAGTAGACGTTTAAAAATATCCAAATATTGTTCTTTTTCGTGTGAATTTTATGTGATCTGCACATTGATTTGCATGCAAGAACATGCGTGCATGGACATATTTTATTTCTTTGTATTCAGCAGAAAATATACTCGATATATAAACAGTATCGTCACATCTCATTGTTTTTTGATTCCTGCAACCCTCACAGAAAAATGCAATGATTCTTTTTAATGAGGTGTTTGTTTAAAACTGATTTTTATCTCTAATCACCAAAACTAAATCACATTTCATCTGTATTTGACACTGCAAGAAAGACGGCACACAAATATGACAATTAACAAACTGTTAAACTGCAACAACACGTCAAACAAATCTCACTGAACAATAAATAACAAGAAGTGGAACAAAGGGAAGCAGTAGATATTTAACAGGCCCCTCAGAGTGTGTTCCCCCTGATTAAAACCTATTGATGTGATGTAGTGCCTCTATGATTGAGCTGCTCTAAATACTCCCACTTCCTGTCTGCCAGCCGTCTGTTAGCCTCCGTCCATGACGGCGTTTAATCCACCGGAGCAAAGAACACGTCAGCGTTACTGTCAGGAGGAAACGCTCCGACGGAGGAAACGCTTCAAGATATCAGTCAGACTGGGACTGAGGAGCGCTGAGGCTGGGGACGCTGGTTATCTGTGTTTATGTGTTTATGTGTGTGTTTATGTTGGTGTGCTTATGTGTGTTTATGTGTGTGTTTATGTGTGTTTATGTGTGTGTGTTTATGTGTGTGTTTATGTGTGTTTATGTGTGTGTGTTTATGTGTGTGTTTATGTGTGTTTTTTTTGTGTGTGTGTTTATGTGTGTGTGTTTATGTGTGTTTGTTTTTGTGTGTGTGTTTATGTGTGTGTTTGTTTGGGTGTGTTTATGTGTGTGTGTTTATGTGTGTTTATGTGTGTGTTTATGTGTGTTTATGTGTGTGTGTTTATGTGTGTGTTTATGTGTGTTTATGTGTGTGTGTGTGTTTATGTGTGTGTGTGTGTGTGTGTGTGTGTGTGTTTATGTGTGTGTGTTTGTGTGTGTGTTTATGTGTGTTTATGTGTGTGTTTATATGTGTTGATCTGTGTGTTTATGTGTGTGTGTGTGTGTGTGTGTTTATGTGTGTGTATGTTTGTGTTTATGTGTGTGTTTGTGTGTGTGTTTATGTGTGTTTATGTGTGTGTGTGTGTTTATGTGTGTTTATGTGTGTGTGTGTGTGCGTGTGTGGACGGCCGTGAATAAAGTGCAACAATGATGAACGTCAATAGAAGAAGAGCAGCAGTAAACAGAGGACGGAAGACACATAATGTAACTTCTTCTTGAGTTCAGCTGGCTGTGAAGGCTGTCAGGACACTAGAAAAGACCCAGTAGATCTGTCACTATAACACATGTTTGAGGACGATATATTCTCCCAGAAACTATCAGGATAATAAACAATAGTATTGTTGTATCAATCAAGGTTATTATAGTTAACGAAAACTAACGAAATAACGAAAACTAGATATAAAAAGGGAAATAGTTTTTTTTAAAACCCTAACTGTCAAACATTTGCAGCTTTACTTTAAACACAAAAAAGCACAAAAAGTCACATGTAAACAACAATATATTGAGTCCAGAAAAAAACCATTGTGTCCATTTTTATATTTGTCGTCCCTGTAGAAGAGCAGGGCCGTTTTTCTCCCCTGAAAACAGCCTGGTTGCTGATTGGATAGAACGCTAAGCAGGATGTGACGTAGTACTGGACGCCACAACAACACGCAACATTTGTAAAAGCTGGTGAAGCAGTGTTGGCAACTTAGCGACTTTTCGGCTCTTCTTAACGAGCCGCGGGGGCCGGAAGCTCGTTAAGAAGAGTAAGAACGAGTCGAAGCGGCACAGTCCTCCTGCAGCAGTCTCTCCCAGCTGCAGAGCCGGAGGGGATGTTAACCCCTTAGCCTCCAGTCTGCAAATTGTTAACAGGCTAACAGTTAGCTCTGTAGCAGTACAGTGTGTATGTGCTAACAGGCTAACAGTTAGCTCTGTAGCAGTACAGTGTGTATGTGCTAACAGGCTAACAGTTAGCTCTGTAGCAGTACAGTGTGTATGTGCTAACAGGCTAACAGTTAGCTCTGTAGCAGTACAGTGTGTATGTGCTAACAGGCTAACAGTTAGCTATGTAGCAATACAGTGTGTATGTGCTAACAGGCTAACAGTTAGCTCTGTAGCAGTACAGTGTGTATGTGCTAACAGGCTAACAGTTAGCTCTGTAGCAGTACAGTGTGTATATGCTAACAGGCTAACAGTTAGCTATGTAGCAATACAGTGTGTATGTGCTAACAGGCTAACAGTTAGCTCTGTAGCAGTACAGTGTGTATGTGCTAACAGGCTAACAGTTAGCTCTGTAGCAGTACAGTGTGTATGTGCTAACAGGCTAACAGTTAGCTCTGTAGCAGTACAGTGTGTATGTGCTAACAGGCTAACAGTTAGCTCTGTAGCAGTACAGTGTGTATGTGCTAACAGGCTAACAGTTAGCTCTGTAGCAGTACAGTGTGTATGTGCTAACAGGCTAACAGTTAGCTCTGTAGCAGTACAGTGTGTATGTGCTGCTGCTGCAGGAGGTGTTAGCTTAGTGATCTCTGTTTGTTTACAACAAGCACCAGACACTCTGTGCACAGTTAGCGATGCTGGTTAATTTACAATCATATTATATTATCATATTGATGAGAGCTCTTTGAATTCTGGAGAGGGGAGCTGATATTGTAGCAAGGACCAACTGAAAAATATTAACAGTGGATATTTTGTTTTCCCTCAAATTTAATACATGCATACACATAATTCATAAAAGATATTCTTAAAAGCCCCGTTAAATTGTCCCATACTTGTTTTAATGTGCTGCATGTCCTGACATAACAGGATAAAACAATGAGGAGTCATTAAAAGCCATAAACCTCCAGAAAGAGCGGTTTGATTCAATAGGAGGGACGTTTGAGGAGGATGAATGGTTTATTGTTGTGTTTGTTGTGCAGGATGAGGTCAGCATTAACAGATTCAGCTTCTTCCAGGAAGTGACAGTTTACCAGGAATCCTGTTTTATGAGCTCTTTAATAATAACAGTAGGCCGTGTGTCTGCATGTGTCTGTAGGCTGAAGGCTTTAAAACTCATATTCATATATATAATCTCTTATGTCTTCCTGCAGGAGACTAAAACTACCAGCCCCGATAAAAGAAAGAGCAATAAAGTGATCAGCTTCACACTTTTAATTCTTACAGGAGGAAATAAAAAACCTCCGTTCTGCTGCTGATATCATCCACAAACATTAGAACGGTCCAGACAAAGCTGCTCCAGCCGGTTATCCACCAGGTAAGCTGATTAGCTGCCTGCTGCTACTGCTGGAACACTGTGTGTGTGTGTGTGTGTGTGTGTGTGTCTTATAGCTGATCAGTGTTCTCTCATATAGTTCTGAACACGTCTTATTATTAACATTCACTCTATGGAGTCTTATAGGGCTATTTGTCCATTTTTTTATCCTTTTCATGTCTTTTAGTGTCTTTTTTTGTAATTTTGTGTCTTTTTTTAGTCATTCTGTCTTCTCATTAAGCGTTTTTTTGGTCATTTTGTGTCTCTTTTATGTCTTTTTTTGTCATTTTGTGTGTTTTTTTGGTCATTTTTGTGTCTTTTTTGTAATTTAGTGTCTTTTTTGGTCATTTTGTGTAATTTTTAGTAATTTTGTGTCTATTTTTAGTAATTTTGTGTCTATTTTTAGTAATTTAGTGTCTTTTTTGGTCATTTTGTGTCTATTTTTAGTCATTTTGTGTCTATTTTTAGTAATTTAGTGTCTTTTTTGGTCATTTTGTGTCTTTTTTGGTCATTTTGTGTCTTTTTTTGTCATTTTGTGTGTTTTTTTGGTCATTTTTGTGTCTTTTTTTGTAATTTAGTGTCTTTTTTAGTAATTTTGTGTCTATTTTTAGTAATTTTGTGTCTATTTTTAGTAATTTAGTGTCTTTTTTGGTCATTCTGTGTCATTTTTAGTAATCTTGTGTCCTTTTGTCTGTTTTTGGTCATTTTGTGTATTTTTTGGTCATTTTGTGTCTTTTTTTAGTCATTTTGTGTCTTTTTTAGTCCTTTAGTCCAACATAAAATGTGATTTTGAATCTTTTTTTTACTTCCAAAACACGATCATGCTCAATAAAGAATTGTAAATGTGTCAAATGTGACCAAAGGTGTCAAATCTACCATATCAGAGGGTTCCATCCAGTTCTATCATTTGATACTAAATCTATTTGAGCTTGTCTCCAGTTTTACTTGGTATATCATCATCAAACTGAAACTGGCCTCATGGAGTTTACAGCCAGAACTTTAGAGGTAAATGTACAGTAGGGCTCCACGCTGCTTTGTTTTCTAGTCAAAACTTTGGTGCACTTTAATACAGTAAGAAACAGATAACAGATCACAGAGGAAAGAAGGATTTATCAGCAGCCAGCAGCTTGAGCAGCTCCACCATGTTGTAATATAAAGAGTAGAAGAAGAACTCTGGAGGACGAGATGTGAGGCAGCAGGTGATTGACAGGAAAGGTATGGAAACAGAAAAATAAAGTTCCCCTGGTTTGTTCCAAATCCTCTTTAATTAACTTAAAATCCTGCAACACTTTATCACAGCAGACGGTATAGACCAGGGGTCTCAAACTGGCGGCCCGCGGGCCAGTTGTGGCCCTCGTGACGATATTTTGTGGCCCCCACCTTGATATGAAAGTTTAATGTGAGTTTTATATGAATGGCACTTTACCGTGTTGTGTGTGGAAGGTCCCTTTAATTATTGTTTTTGGTCATTTTGCGTCTCTTTTAAAATAATTTTGTGTCTTTTTTGGTCATTTTGTTTCTTTTATAAGTAATTTAGTTATTTTCTGTCATTTTGTGTCTTTTTTAGTAATTTTGTGTCTTTTTTAATAATTGTGTCTTTTTTAGTAATTTTATGTCTTTTTTTGGTCATTTTGTTTCTTTTTTTGGTCATTTTGTTTCTTTTTTAAGTAATTTAGTTTTTTCTGTCATTTTGTGTCTTTTTTGGTCATTTTGTGTCTTTTTTTAAAAGTAATTTAGTGTTTTTTCAGTCATTTTGTGTCTCCTTTTAGTAATTTTGTTTCTTTTTTTGGTCATTTTGTGTCTTTTTTTAGTAATTTAGTGTTTTTTCAGTTATTTTGTGTCTCCTTTTAGTAATTTTGTGTCTTTCTTTATCTAATTTTGTGTATTTTTTAGGTCATTTTGTGTCTTTCTTTAGTAATTTTGTGTCTTTTTTTGGTCATTTTGATACTGCCTCTGGCGGCCCCCAGGTAATTTCAGTTTGCGACCCCTGCTCTAGACAGATGTGTAGGCGGTCATTTCCAAAAAAAAAAAAAAAAAAAACACTCTGAATCTGCTGCTTCTATCCAGCTCACACTAATATCTGCATCTCTGCTTCTGACACTTTTGCATCTATAAACCACTGGGTGCATTTCTCTCAGGAGACAGTGTGTGTGTGTGTGTGTGTGTGTGTGTGTGTGAGAGTGAGACAGGCAGCGAGAGAGACAGACAGACAGGCAGGTCTCGATCAGCCCACAGGTCTTTCATACTGCACCACTTAACTTTGAGTGGCTCTTAAACCACGAGCACTAAAAGCACACACACACACACACACAACACACACACACACACACACACACACACAGTGAGCTGACGGTAGGTGAGCCTGACTCAGCTGGACGGTAGAAAGCGCCCGTGGGCAACATTGACGTCATTAAATCATCTATTTCAGTCGACTTGTCCCACTTTCACAACTTCCCTCTTTCATACTGAGAGTTAATGAGGCGTGTGGGAACTTTATCTGGATGTTTCTCTGCACCGTCAACAACTGTTGAGGCTCTAAATGCTCCGCGTGACGTTCACTCCATCACTGACTGACAGATTTATGCAAAAAAAACAGTCTGAAATGCAAAAAAATAGTCTGAAATGCAAAAAAAATTGTATGAAATGCAAATAACAGACATTCTGCAGCAGACATCCTGGCTCGTCACAGCAGGAGAAGCACAGGTGTAATTTATATCACTGAAAATAACTGTAGGGTGGGCGATAAGGCCCTAAAATTATTATATTATTATCACAGTATTTTTTTCTATAACAATATTCTTGATGATATTGCAAAATACTGGAAAATATATAGAAAATATGTTTTTTTTAGTCTGTATAAATCTAAAATGTAGTGTAAGTGCAAATCTCAACAGTTGCCAAATACAAAAAAAAAATACTCTCAACTCTTGAGTATTATCAAATAATAAAAATAATCATCTAGGGGGGCATTTTTACGTAAAAAAAAAAATATATATATATATATATATATATATAGCTTTGTTATATAGCAAAAAACTGTTACATCTCCCTTTTTCAGAAATCTTCCTGCGTTTTTAATATGGGAGCCAATGAGGCTGTTGGTGGTGTTGGATTGTGAGAGGAGAAGACTAATTTTCCTACGTTTCTATGTATAAATTATTTCTGTAGAGTGGAATTTGCGGCCTGGAGCGCAGTTTTCAAATTTATTTTTTGACAGTTTTTTCTCTCCCTCTACACTCTGGCGATGATGTCACACACTGTGACACGAACATTCCGTGCAATACACACCCATTATAATCTCAGAATTTCTCCAAAAATGATCATGGTCATTGAACAGGGATTGATAAAAAACTATATGACCTATCGAAACGTGGATTAATACACCGATACACAAGACTTGTGTCTACTGTTTAAAGTTTAAATGGAGTCTCTAGGTGAAATTATGCCTGAGAAGTAGACGTTTAAAAATCTCCAATTATTGTTCTTTTTCGCTCATTTTTTCCGGCTGTCCCATTCACTTCAATGCAAAATTTTGCGCAGTTTTTTGCGTCTTAAAAAGCTAAATATCAGGCTACAGCTAGGGCTAGCTGATGGCTAAATGTGGCCACTTCTGGCTCCAAAAACAAAGATGACAATGGCCAAAAACCAAGATGGAGACAACTGACACTTCCACCCAAACTGATAGGAAACACCACACTTCTTTCATACAGTCCTGATGATCAGAGCTGAATTCTTCCACTCAGTTTTTGTCCTCAGCTGACCGTTCAGCAGAAACACTCAAACACTCAGCAGCTTTTACCTCCAAACGGTTCACTTTCTTCCCTGACAGAAACAGAAACACTCCCCCAGCCTGCAGGGAGTGGAGCTAACTGGTGATAGTGTCCATGATAGCAGAAACAGAGTGACACCATGAGTCAGGAGTGGGAGTGGGCCGAGAGCCAACAAGGAGCTTTATGATATAATGAATGTGACGACTGCATCACTTTGCATTCATTAAACGCCTCGACACATTCTCTGTAGCGCTGCAGATCTGTACGCAGTTTATTATTTAACAGGAACGTCTGCATTAAACATGTCACAACACTCACTGCAGTTTAACTAACAGCTGCAGTTGTTACACAGGTATTTAAAACTGACGTCAGTTATTGTTGGTTTTTCATCCACATTCTGCCAAACTGCAAATAAGGTGTTTAGTCTTAAAACCAGATAAAACAGTAAATCTAAACACTAAATTCCAGTTAAAACCAGAATGAAACCAAAATAAAACCACATAAAACCAGAATAAAACCAAAATAAAACCAGAATAAATCCAGTTGAAACCAGAATAAAACCACATACAACCAGAATAAATCCAGTTAAACCCAGAATAAAACCACATACAACCAGAATAAATCCAGTTAAACCCAGAATAAAACCACATAAAACCAGAATAAAACCAGTTAAAGCCAGAATAAATCCAGTTAAAACCAGAATAAAACCACAAAAAAACAGAATAAATCCAGTTTAAACCAGAATAAAACCACATAAAACCAGAATAAATCCAGTTAAAACAGAATAAATTGAGTTAAAACCAGAATAAATCCAGTTAAAACCAGAATAAATCCAGTTAAAACCAGAATAAAACCACATTAAAACAACATAAAACCAGAATAAAACCAGTTAAAACCAGAATAAAACCACATAAAACCAGAATAAAACAACATAAAACCAGAATAAATCGAGTTAAAACCAGAATAAATCCAGTTAAAACCAGAATAAATCCAGTTAAAACCAGAATAAAACCACATTAAACCAGAATAAATCCACATTAAACCAGAATGAATCCAGTTAAAACCAGAATAAATCCAGTTAAAACCAGAATAAAACCACATCCCTAGTTCTGTGTACTTTAGTTGCAAGAAGTAAATGAGAGCAGAGATTTGGAGCAGCGTGCAGACACTGACAGCAGATCTCTGCAGGAATAAAACATGACACAATCTTCTCTTCTTGTCAATAAGGAAGGCAACGCTGCGATGCAGAGCAACCAAGTGGATGAAATGTTGTCATTGTAGCGGCTTCTTTCTCTCTATTCACTCCTACTGTCTCTGTCTCAGGCAGCCATGTGTGTCTGAGTGTTAGTGTGTGTGTGTGTGTGTGTGTGTGTGTGTGTGTGTGATTTTAATCAGGGTCAGACAGCAGGTAGAGTGAAGAGAAGCCACCCAGAGCTGTCACACAGGAACTGACTAAATGTTTCCTCGTCTCTCTCCCAGAGGTCTCCTTTACTGATGCTGCCGCCAGGTGTGTGTGTGTGTGTGTGTGTGTGTGTGTGTGTGTGTGTGTGTGTGACCAGCTGTCTGTGATGGAGCATCCATCCATCCAGAGAGAAGAGCTCGACCACAACAACAGTTTAAAAGGTGAGCAGCTACCTGGAGATACACAACACCAGCAAATAGAGTCTTTAGAGAATTTAGACCAGGGGTCTCAAACTCGCGGCACGCGGGCCAATTGTGGCCCTGGTGACAATATTTTGTGGCCCCCACCTTGATATGAAAGTTTAATGTGAGTTTTATATGAATGGCATTTTACCGTGTTGTGTGTGGAAGGTCCTTTTAATTACTTTTTATGGTAATTTTTTTGTCATTTTTTTTTTGTGTATTTATTTGGTCATTTTGTGTCTTTTTTTAATAATTTTGTGTCTTTTTCTGTCATTTTGTGTCTTTTTTAAATTGTTTTGAGTCTTTTTTAATAATTTTGTGTCTTTTTTAATAATTTTGTGTCTCTTTTGGTCATTTTGTGTCTTTTTTAAGTAATTTAGTTTTTTTCTGTCATTTTGTGTCTTTTTTTAAATCATTTTGTGTCTATTTTAAATAATTTTCTGTCTTTTTTAATAATTCAGTCTTTTTTAAATCATTTTGTGCCTTTTTTTGTAATTCTGTGTCTTTTTTGGTAATTGTGTCTTTTTTAGTAATTTTGTGTATTTTTTAATTATTTTGTGTCTTTTTTAAAAATTTTCTGTCTTTTTTAAGTAATTTAGTTTTTCTGTCATTGTGTCTTTTTTTTAAATAATTTTGACATTTTTTACAATGTAGCTAGAGGAAAATAAATAAAAAATACATACAAAACTAATAATACAAAAGGTGATTAGAACATCTGTAGGGATTTTTTGAGCTTGGTCTTAAATGTATTTAAATAGGAACATGATTCTGTTCCACAATATGTCAGTCATTTTTTCTTCTTGTAAGATATGAATGATAATGAGAATTAAACTCAAAGTAACTATGAAAAAAATTAGGTAGAGATGCAGGAAGGCAAATGACTTTATCCATAAGAACCCTGTTTGATACTTGCATCTATCTGCTGACTATCTTGGAGCGTTGCATCATCTACTGAGGCCAGATGTGCCAGATGGACAATAGAAGGAGTCAAGATCCAGATGTGCCAATCTACGGAGCATATGGGAGGAAATCACAGCTAATCTGGAGATCTGAGAGGCGTCAACACTGGAAATATCTAATATATATTTATCAACAGGCTCAAACTGGCCCACATGTCATATTTTAACTTCATTTTCCAGAGAATCTTTCCACATGCAGCTGTTCTCATCATCTGTTCTTCACACGGTTCCACTGAAGGTTTCAGGCTCTTTCTGGTTTTATTTTTTTTGTTTTTTAGAGTCAGAGCTTCTGTCAGGCTGCAGCACGTTGGCAAGAGACTCCAGTCCCTAAAATAAAGTGACTGGAGTTATTATCACATAAAACCACTCTGCAGTTATTAACTTAACAAAGCTTCACTGCCAGCTTTACTTTAAACAACAGAGAATATTCATGTTCCTCATCCTGCACTGCACAAAGCCACCGCACAAAAACAAGAGGAAAAAGTACAAAAATTAGGTGTATTTTGCTTAAAAATATCAAAATTATCTACCAATGGAACAATACAATGTGTCCAAAACAAGTAAAAATCTCAATGAACCACAAATACCTTAGAATTAGTGTATTCTGACTAATAACAAGTGACTTTTTCTTGATTCTAATGAAATACGCGTGACCTATTTTTTCAATATGTTGAAGAATATTCTTGAATTAATAATCAGTAAATGCTAGAGCCATCATCTGGACATAATGATATGATAGGCATTATATTTATAGAAACCTGCAAAGTCACTAAAAACTAGTCAACTTTTCTTCAGACTGATACAAAGATTTTTATCTGGCTGCTTGTTTTAAGGATGTGAAGAGTAAAATTATGTCAAAGTTATGATGCTTGAAATCAGAAATGATTACTTTGAAATAGCAGTTTTATATATATGACAAAAAAAGACAGAAAATGACAAAAAAAGACAGAAAATGACAGAAAATGACAAAAAAGACACAAAATAACTAAAAAAAAGACACAAAATAACTAAAAAAAGACACAAAATGACTAAAAAAAGACAAATTAATAAAAAAAGACACAAAATGACTAAAAAAATACACAAAATGACTAAGACACAAAATAACAAAAAAATACACAAAATAACAAAAAAATACACAAGATGACAAAAAAATACACAAAATGACTAAAAAATACACAAAATGACAAAAAAAAGACACAAAATGACAAAAAAAAACCCCACAAAATTACACAAACTAACTAAAAAGACAAAATGACAAAAAAGACAAAATTACACAAAATGACAAAAAAGAAAAAAAAATGAATAAAAAAACACAATTACAAAAAAAAGACACAAAATGACAAAAAAAGAGATAAAATGACAAAAAAAAAGACAAAATAACTAAAGAAAGACCCAAATGCTGAACAGAGACAGAAATTAATGCAGAGGAAGTTGACAAATTTGAACCAAAATCTCCTGGACTTGAGAGGTTTAAGATGCTCTCATCATAACATATTCTCACCAGTAGCAGCTCATAACCAGATAATTTACTTCATTTTATAAAGCGATGATATAAATACAGAGCAGAATTGGGTTCAGAGTATTGGTCATATCTCACCTGGACCCTGTTATAACACCAATAACAGCAGCTCATCACACAGGTAAGTGGATTGAGATGGAAAATCAAAAGCACCAAACTGTTTTTTGGCTTAACATAAATGAGATGTGACCATCGTTCTAACCCATGTGTGTGTGTGTGTGGGAGCCGGTTCCTGCAGGGCGGGGCAGGAAGCTGTAATGGCCAGTGAATAGTGTAATTGCCCCACTGGGGGAGATGATGGAGGTCCACGGAGCTATTATCAAAGCCTCAGTGAGAGGAATCGCTCCCATGAAACCTCAGAGAACCAGAGCTGACAGGAGCCGGGCCCTCGCAGCGTGAGGGCCCTCCAGACAAGCAGCCGCTAATGGCCGACTGCCGAGGTCAAAGAGAGAATATCAAGCCGTGATGTATTAAAACCACAGCAGAGAGATCTCACGCTGCTTCAGGACGCTCAGAGAGACACAGATGAGAAAACGTCCCACAGAGACACCAGCTCAGGGACCAGTGATGAAGATCTGAGGCTGTCTCAACAACACAACACTGTTTACTGCCTGTGTTTGTGTATTAGAGCTGCACAAGTAATCAAATTTTTTAATCGTGATCACGATTTTGGCCTTTGTTCACATTTGAAACATTTAAAATTCTTTATTGAGCATGATAGTGTATTGAAAGTTAAAAAAAAAAAAGATTCAAAATCACATTTTATGTTGGACTAAAGGACTAAAAAAGACACAAAATGACTAAAAAAAGACACAAAATGACCAAAAAAAGACACAAAATGACCAAAAAAAGACACAAAATGACCAAAAAAAAGACACGAGATAACTAAAAAAAGACACAAAAAAGACACAAAATGGACAAAATAGCCTAGAGCCTATAGTCCTCCTGCAGCAGTCTCTCCCAGCTGCAGAGCCGGAGGGGATGTTAACCCCTTAGCGTCCAGTCTGCAAATTGCTAACAGGCTAACAGTTAGCTCTGTAGCAGTACAGTTTGTATGTGCTAACAGGCTAACAGTTAGCTCTGTAGCAGTACAGTGTATGTGCTAACAGGCTAACAGTTAGCTCTGTAGCACTACAGTGTGTATGTGCTAACAGGCTAACAGTTAGCTCTGTAGCAGTACAGTGTGTATGTGCTAACAGGCTAACAGTTAGCTCTGTAGCAGTACAGTGTGTATGTGCTAACAGGCTAACAGTTAGCTCTGTAGCACTACAGTGTGTATGTGCTAACAGGCTAATAGTTAGCTCTGTAGCAGTACAGTGTGTATGTGCTAACAGGCTAACAGTTAGCTCTGTAGCAGTACAGTGTGTATGTGCTAACAGGCTAACAGTTAGCTCTGTAGCAGTACAGTGTGTATGTGCTAACAGTTAGCTCTGTAGCAGTACAGTGTGTATGTGCTAACAGGCTAACAGTTAGCTCTGTAGCAGTACAGTGTGTATGTGCTAACAGGCTAACAGTTAGCTCTGTAGCAGTACAGTGTGTATGTGCTAACAGGCTAACAGTTAGCTCTGTAGCAGTACAGTGTGTATGTGCTAACAGGCTAACAGTTAGCTCTGTAGCAGTACAGTGTGTATGTGCTGCTGCTGCAGGAGGTGTTCACTTAGCGATCTCTGTTTGTTTACAACAAGCACCAGACACTAAAAACTGTTCCTGTTGTTTGTTTAAAAGTAGTGCAATAAAAATACAGATGTTTTCCCTAACATGATGAATAATGGTGACTAATAATCATCTGTTGTGGCTGCAGGAGAGGGACACCTGGAATGTCCTGCTTAGCCTGCTGCCCCCGCGACCCGGTCCCCGGATAGGCGGAGGAAAAAAGATGGATGATTGGATTACAATATTGATCAAAATAATCGTGATTATCATTTTGGCCATAATCGTGCAGCCCTGGTGTGTATATGTGTGTGTGTGTGTGTGTGTGTGTGTGTGTGTGTGTGTGAGGTGTCATAAATCTGGGGCAGCAGGTCCTTGGACTTGGAGACTGAAGGTAATAAAGCATAAGAGTACTCAGCCAGTTCTGACAGAGGCTCCACAGAGACTGTTACATCTCCCCGACACCTGACCTACCCTGAACCTGAACTCCCACACACACACACACACACACACACACACACACACACACACACTCTGTCAGGCTTAGTCAGCAAGCTGGAGTGTACCTGCAGTGCATACACACTCATACACACACACTCAGTCGGGTTAATGGGGTGACAAGCTCAGGGCAAGGCTGCATTATAACCTGGGCTCATCGCCATGGTGACACACACACATTCTTGTACTTCTATCTATGTGAGGACCCTCATTGGAATACTGAATTTCCCTATCAAGGTTATACAAGTTTTGGATTTTTCATTAGTTTTAGTTTTAATTTTGTTGTGAATTTTTGTATTCAAATTCAGTTAGTTTTAATGAGTTTTTAGAGTGAGTTTGCTAGTTTTAGTTTGGTATTTATTTTTTTGAATGCTTTAGTTTTACTTTAGTTTTTATTAGTTGTAATGTTTTTTGTAATGGGGTATTTGTTGGGTGGGAGATTAAAAGAGGTCACAGTAAATTTAGCCTTTATTTCCTTTGTCTGATCCATGAAAAAAGTTGACAAAGATGAAAACGAAGGACATTTTCATTATAATTTTAGTTAATTTTGTAACCACACAATACAGTTTCAGTTAATTATCATCATCATCATGTAACCTTTAACCCTTAAAACAAGTCTGAAATCATAAAAAAGTTTTTTTTTCTTTAAAGAAGTGAGGACCAGCCGAAATGTCCTCACTTTGCAAAAATGTCCTCACTCTGTTGGTTAAAAAACATGTTCCGGTCCTCACTATGTAGGAAGTACAAGAACACACACACACACCGTCACACACACCTCTTGTTATTCTGTATGAAAGAACTACAGGAAGACAGGAGCGTCCCTGCTTCCTTCAAAATAAAAGCAATGCACAAAGAGAACAGTGGAATAAAGAGGACCTTGTAGAGACTCAGTGAGTCGTCCTGGTGGAACAATGACAGCAGGTTTTTTTGTAAAGAGATCAATTAAACTTTCACAATGTTCGAGTTTCACAGTTTTTGTTCTTGTGTCTTGCAAGATATTATAGATTTTTTTTGGGGGGGGACATTGATTTTCACCTGCTTTTTATGTTCCCCACCACACACACACACACACACACACACACAGAAAGTTGTTCCTGCTGTTTGATGAGTTTAGAGTGACGGAGGAAAGTTTTAGATGCTGCAGGTTTAGAGCTTCTACTGAGGTTTCCCTGTTCAGGCCCAAAGTACGGTGTCCCTGAGAGCTCACAGCGCTGCAGCTTAAGAAAACACATGCAAATACACAAAACACAACAAACTGAGAAAACATATTTATCAATTTTACAATTTTTGAGAAGAGCAGCATTTAGAAAACTCTGCAAAGACCACAACACAACAGAAGTGTTTCCAGAGGACACTTAAAAGTGATGACACTTTTAAGTGTCATCACGCGTGGCATCAAGCGTGTCCAGACACACGTCTGGACACGCTTGATATTATCACGTTATTTTAAGATAATTATATTTTCATGTTAAAACGTGATATATTGCGTTAGCCCGCTAGCCTGTATCAATCACATTGCAGTTAAACAAATCAAATAAATGAATGATACATGTTTTAGTTGGTCTTGTTCTTGCTCGCCCGCTAACGCTAGCACGCTGTCGATCTTTGCCCAATGTTAGCATGCTATGATTTAGCTCGGTATTGATCTTAAGCTAATGTTAGCATGCTATGAACGTTAACATGCTATCAATCTGCTGTTAATGTTAGCAAGCTATGATTTAGCATGATATTGATCGCAGGCTATTGTTAGCATGCTATCGATGGTCCGCTAATGTTAACACGCTATCGATCTTTGGTTAACGTTTGCACACTATGATTTAGCACGCTATGATTTAGCATGATATTGATCGCCGGCTATTGTTAGCAAGCTATCAATATCATGCTATCGATCGCCCACTAACGTTTACATGCTATCGATTGGCTGTTAACGTTAGCATGCTATGATCGTTATAACGTTATAACGTGAAGTTATAATTGTCTTGAAATAACGTAATAATATATTTGTTGTGTTGTGGTCTTTGTTTTCTAAATGCTGCTCTTGTTGTCAAACTGATGAAGATGTTTCCTCAGTTTGTTTGTGTTTTGTGTATTTGATGTGTTTTCTTTAGTTGCAGCGCTGTGAGCTCTCAGGGACACCGTACCAAAGGTTTCCACTTGATTTGAACATTCTTGGAACACGTGAGATAATTATTATATTAATAAGTGTAAGTGCTAGTCATTTAAATGCATATATGTTACATATTCCACCTTTAATGGGAATAAAACCCAGTGTGATGAGGAGTTGATCGGCGTATTGACCTCCTGCTGCTGCTGCAGTAACAAACCGTGTCTCTCCTCTTTAGATGTGACATGAATCACAGCACAGAGGACACGCAGAGGACTCACCAGGACAATGGTGATAATTGTGTATTGGATTCTGACAAAACACACCAGCTGTGGACGGATGAAAAGGTCCAGCTCAATCTCCTGCTATCTCTCTTTTTCTCTCCCCTCCTCCTCTTTCTCTTTTTCCACTCGTCTCTCCATCCATCCATCAGGGCGATCCGTTAATACAAACGCAGGTCGGGCAGAAACAATCCAGAGATGAAATAATCATCCCTCCTCAACATGGACTCAATTATCCCCTTTAAGTCTTTAAACATGCCGCCTTGTCAGGACGCATCATCTGTGCCGACTCAGCACTTATCAGGACCGCGGCGGCTTAGTTTGACCCCGATAATATCAGAGGAGAATTAATGCTCGCCGTATTCCTGTGGCCGGCGTAAACCAATCAGGACGGAGCTCTGATGTGAGGGTGATAGTCTGATGGAGGTCTCAGATGGTGTTTCAGCATCAGGAGAGTTATGTGAAACAGCAGAATCGTCCTTCAGTCTTCAGTCTTCCTGAGACCTCCCATCAGGTAATGGTCTCTGGATTGCAGCGCGGCCAAAGATCGCCTCAACCGCCACTTTAAAAAGGCAGAAGAAGAAGACGTGGATTTATCTACGACTTGAAATACAAGCTTAGCAGAGTTATTGTCACACCGCGGGGAGCTGGTGTTTTATTTTCTGTTCTGGTCTGGTTATGTTCTAAAAAAGATTCTGAAATAGTAACACAGATACAATAGACACAAAATGACCTAAAAAAAGACGCAAAATTACCCAAAAAAGGCAAAAAATTACCAAAAAAATACACAAAATTACCAAAGAATGCTCAAAATTACCAAAAAAATACACAAAATTACCAAAAAAAGGCACAAAATTACCAAAAAAGACACAAAATTACAAAAGACAAAATTACCAAAAAAAGACACAAAATTACCAAAAAAAGACATAAAATTACCAAAAAAGGCACAAAATTACAAAAAAGATACACAAAATTGCAAAAAAAAGACAGAATTACTTAAAAAGACACATAATTACCAAAAAAGACACACAATTATTTTTTTAAAAGACAATATTATTTAAAAAGAGACAAATAGATTAAAAAAGGCACAACATTTCCCAAACAGTAATTAAAGGGACCTCCCACACACAACACAGTAAAGTGCCATTCATATAAAACTCACATTAAACTTTCATATCAAGGTGGGGGCCACAAAATATCGTCACAAGGGCCACAAAGGCCACAATTGGCCCGCGGGCCGCCAGTTTGAGACCCATGCTGTAGATAGATTCAGTGTTTTCCTCCTCTTGAGCGACTTTTCTTTGTCTAGTTTCTACTCAGTGTTCAGGTGGTTCATAGATCTTTTCTTTCTCTCTGTGAGGATTTATATTAATCTGCTGCGTACTTGGAATAAAGAAACTTTTCTTTTGTCGTGACTTGAGCTGGTCTGACCGTTATGTTACTTAATTTACTCTAAAATCAATAACATGAGGGAGAGTCTCAGAATCTGCTGATGCTGTTTGAACACAGCTGGATATAAAACCAGCAGGACAGGCTGTTTATTCTGAACGTCTGTTTCCATTAACCTACATTAATAATAGCTTCTCTCTATCACTGAGCCCAGTTATCCACCTCGGGCAAACACCGCAAATGTTCTAAGACATTAAGTAGTTTTATTAATTTGGGGCATTTACATTTTTATGGAGAGAAAAACAAGTGAAATATCAGAAAGATTCATGAGTCAATTAAACTTTTTTTTCTTTCATCGTTGTTGTATTTCAACCCTCTGAACTGTAAAAAAATAAATAAATAAATAAAAAAGCCAGCGGGCATGTTTCAAAAGCATTTTGTCTTTGAAAAAATAATTCTAAAATGACACCATTTATTATAGGCAGAAAGTGTAAAAAGGCATTATCGTCAGATTTCAGTCTTTGACAAATCATGCGTGATAAAAGAAAACTAACTTAAAGCTTGAAGAACACGTAAAAAATTACAGTGAGTTTTTTCTACTGTAAATTTAAATGTAAATATCAGCAAAAACTGTAATATAGACTGAAAAGTTTAAGAGAGAGAGAGAGAGAGGATGTTCTAATAATAATAATTTATATGATGAATATAATATATATTAATTATTTATATTTATTTATATTATAAATATACTATAACTTATTATTATTATTATTATTATTAATAATCATAATGTATGTACCTATGTAAAAAAAAGACAGAATAGATGCAAAAATGACCAAAAAAAGACATAAAATTACCAAAAGAGACACAACATAAAGAAAATTCATAAAAAGACCAAAAGGACACAAAATGATCAAAAATAGATGCGAAAATGACCAAAAAAGACAAAAAAATTACCCCAAAATACACAAAAATGACCAAAAAGATACAAAAATACCCAAAAAGTCATTTTTACATCTACCGTCGTGGAAACATTCTTGATAATAACCAAAATCATTATAAATAAAACCATAAATGTCTAGATATCAGCTCTTAAATTAAACTCTTATCAGCTATTTTTGTTGTTATCATTATATTTGTCCAAACAAATGAACCTTTAGTTGAACCAGACATTAAAATGAACAAGAAACTGAAGAAAACAACGTGCTCTAATATTTATTTCCTTGACTGTAAAAGCAAAATAAATACTACTAAAGTACTAAATTAAATGTTTTAAAAGATCCTGCTGCCTGTAAAGTATCAGTGAAAACTCCAGAATAAATATCTGACACCATGTATAACTCAGCCAACACAGGCAGATATCAGTTAATTAATAATAAAATAGAACAATAAATCCTTCCAGCTGTATTAATAAGCCACATCACTCAGCCCTTTGAATGAGTTCTGACCTGATAATAAAACTGACTCCTTCAGTGACTGAGACAGAATGATCTTCTGTCCATCACGTTCCTCAGCAGGAAGAGCAACAAGTTGAAGTCTTTGTTGGTTTCATTAGCTCAGTGTCATCACTTATCAATTAATTACACGCCTCATTAATATCTGCAACCACCACAGAGAGGAGAAACTCACATCAGCTCTCTTTTATTATCATTATTATTAATATTATTAATATTCCTCTGGTTCCTGCAGCTCTTTCATGGTGTTGAAAGAGTCGCAGACAGCAGATGGTACGGAGGAGAGAGAGAGAGAGTGTGTGTGTGTGTGTGTGTGTGTATACACTGTAAAAAATGTCTGTAGATTTTAGGGTGAAAAACTGTTAAACCATGACAGTAAAAGACGTAAAATGATTAAATGAGTTAATTCAGTTTCAGTCACAATGAAATACTGTAAATGTATGAATCAGCCAGAACAGGATATATATATATTTTTTTTTTAATAAAGTACTCCACCGTAAAATACACTGGCACCATGTTTGGAACAAAAGAGACAAAATTACTGAAAAAAAGAATGTAAAATGAATAAAAAAGATACAAAATTACTAAAAACAGAAATGTAAAGTTAAACATGAAATCTACAGTGTTAATATAATTTTACCGTAATATTAGACAAAGTTGCACCGTATTTATTACGGTAAAATTCTGGTAACCACAGCTGCTGTTTTTTTTGTGTGGTTTGGGGCTATTTTTTGTGTGTTTTTTGTAATTTTTTTGTGTGTTTTTTCTCATTTTTGTGTGTTTTTATCTGTGTTTTTTGTAATTTTTTCTTTTTTGTGTCTTTTGTAATTTTTGTGTGTTTTTATTTTACATTCTTTTTTGGTAATTTTGTGTCTTTTTTATTCATTTTACATCCTTTTTTTACCCTAAAAACATCAGTTTATTTTTTCCAGTGTGTGTCTAAGTGTGTCAGCAGCAGGAAGCTGCAGCTCCTCAGAGTATCAGGTGACCAGCAGGACAATAAAGAGACATCTGGGACGCTAACGGATCTCTGTGTGTGTGTGTGTGTGTGTGTGTGTGTGTGTGTGTGTGTGTGTTCTTGTACTTCCTACATAGTGAGGACCAGAACACGTTTTTAACCAACAAAGTGGTCGGTCCTCACTTCTTTAAAGGCTTTTTTGAGATTCCAGACTTTGTTTTAAGGGTTAAAGGTTACATGATAATGATAATTAACTGAAACTGTATTGTGTGGTTACAAAACTAACTAAAATTATAGTGAAAATGTCCTTCGTTTTCATCTTTGTCAACTTTTTTCATACATAATGAAGATGGATCAGACAAAGGAAATATAGGCAAAATTTACTGTGACCTCTTTTAATCTCCCACCCAACAAATACCCCATTACAAAACACTACAACTGATAAAAACTAACACTAAAACTAAAGCATTTCAAAAAAATAAATACTAAACTAAAACTAGACTAAACACAAAAGACACAAAATTAAATGACCAAAAAAAGACACAAAATGACCAAAAGAAGACACATCATGACGAAAAAAAGACAAAATTACCCCAAAAAGACACAAAATGACCAAAAAAAGACACAAAATGACCAAAAAAGACACAAAATGACCAAAAGAAGACACATAATGACCAAAAAAAGACAAAATTACCCCAAAAAGACACAAAATTACCCCAAAAAAAGACAAAATGACAAAAAAAAGACACAAAATAACCCAAAAAACTCACTCTAAAAACTCATTAAAAAACTAACTGAATTTGAAAACAAAAATTCACGACAAAATTAAAACTAAAACTTATATATTATAACCTTGCAAGGGAAATCACTATTACAATGAGGGTCCTCACAAAGACAAAGTACAAGAATGTGTGTGTGTGTGTGTGTGTGTGTGTGTGTGTGTGCGTGCGTGCGTGCGTGTGTGCAGAGGATATAATGTAATCTGACAGAGGAACAACAATAGCAGGTTTATCTAGTGCTGGTGTCTCTGACTCCATATTTTGATGTTGGTGTTAAAACAATGATGAAGATGTTCTTACACCTGTTCCTGCTCACACACACATCAGAGGACTCAACCTCCAGGAAGTCCTTTTCTCAGGAGGAGATTATTTAAATCATCCCTCTCGTTCTTACGCAACTCCATTAAATCTTCTTCTTCTTCTCCTGCGCTGCCTGGCTGCTTGCATCAGCTGCTGGTAGAATGAGTCTGAATGAGAGTTAATGTGAGTGAGTCGGTTTCTGCTAAAGCAGGAAAAAGCTTCAATCAGAGGAAACTTCTCCAGCTGCTGCTGCTGTAACCAGCCTTAGTTAGTTAACAATAGAAACATTTTAACTCTCTGGAGTCCAGGAAGTCCTTCTTCCTGAGGTAAAAACCTTCAGCAGCATGTTTCCTGCTGCAGCTCAACTCTAAAGTTTCCATGTCACATTTAGAGCTAAAACTCTTTTTCAGCAAAGGTTCAAATCACCACCAAGTGGAACATCATTTACTGTTTTAAAGAGATTTTGCAGATTTTTCAGTGTGTGTTTCAACATTTTTAATGCAATCTTTTGTGTTTACTGTTTTTGTGTGTGTGATTTTGGGCTATTTTTTGTGCGTTTTTTTGTAATTTTTTGTAAAAAAAAAAAAAAATGTAATTTTTGTGTGTGCTTACTGTTTTTTTGTGTGTTTTTTTTTGTAATTCTTTGTGTATTTTTATCTGTCTTTTGTAATTTTTCATTTTTTCGTGTTTTTTGTGTTTGTCATTTTTTGTGTTTTTTTTGTTTTTTGTCATTTTTTCCTTTTTGTTTTTTTTGTCATTTTTGTGTGTTTTTATCTGTGTCTTTCGTAATTTTAATTTTTCTGTTTATGTAATTTTGTGTGTTTTTGTAAAAAAAATAGTGTTTTTTATTTGTGTTTTTTGTAATTTTTTCATTTTTGTCTTTTGTGTTTTTTGTAATTTATTTGTGTGTTTTTTACGTGTATTTCTGTGTGTTTTTTGTAAAAAATAAAAATAATTGTATATTTTTATTAGTTTTTTCTCATTTTGTGTGCTTTTTTTTACATGTTTTTGTATTTTTTTAATTTTTTAAAAAATGTTTGGCTTTTATGTGTTTTTTGTAAAAAAAAAAAAAATTGCATTGTTGTGTGTTTTTTATTTAATTTAAGTTTCTATTTTAGTTTTTGTAATTTTGTGTATGTTTTTGTTTTTTTATGTGTTTTTTATTATTTTTTTGTGTGTTTTTCGTGTTTCAAAATGTTGACCCAGTAAGTCAAAATGACCTGGTAATAATGAGGTTGAGCTGTAAAAGATGATAGCAGCATGACATGGTGATCATTATTTAAGTTGTATATACAGACAGAATGAAAAAGAGTCAAAAACAAACAAAATAGCCCCAAACTCTGAAGAGTTAAAGGAAGCAGATCTGGGGGGTATTCCAGAAAGCAGGTTCAACAACCTCTGAGTCTCTCCCTGAACTCTGAGATGACTTACCCTGAGATGGGAAACTCTGGGTATCCGGTTCCAGAACAGCTGATCTGAGTTAGTTCAATCATCTCTGAGTATGTCAGCCTCGGGTTACGCGCGTGCACAACCACTATAAAAAGCCATCATCAATGGAGCCCCGATTCCACGAGTCACCATGACAACGGAAAAAAAACAAAGATCGACCTATTTCACCGCGGTAGAGTTGGAGATACTCATGCAGTCCTACGGCGAGTATGAGCACATATTTCGCCGAAAAAGTAACACGGCTGCAGCAGCGAAGGAGAGAGAGACTGCATGGGAGAAAACTGCTGCCCGAGTCAACGCGTAAGTTTGAATGTAACACTGACGTAACATTTAACCGTAAGATCGTAGCATTGCCTATAGTTATGATCATAAGTAGGAATTAAATCTAATTTTCATTTAGGTGCAATCCAACAGGAGAAAGGAGGACTTGGAGGCAGTTAAAAATGAAACATAAAAACATTATTCAAAAAGGTAAGACATATTTTGCTAGGCTATGATTGCACCTCACTTAGATTTTTATTTTATTTTTTTAAATTGACTTAGGCTATTAAACAAAGTAAATATTAATTCAGTGGCTACTTCAAATAGTAATTTAAACCCCTAACAAAATGTTGTTTTTCAACGTCCTCTCACTTAATACTCCACTTAGTAGATTAACACTTTATACACATCGAAACACATTTATATTTTATATCTATTGAAGTTATTTAAAATGTGACGCTGTAGCCTACACCAACGCTCATTAAAATACTAATTAAAAACAAACTTTCTGCTCAGCCAACAGAAAGAAGGCAGAGGCCCGAAAAACGGGTGGAGGGCCACCTCCACCACCTCTGACAGAGGCTGAGGAGCTGGCCCTCAGCCAAAACAGGGGTCGGCCTGTGGCTGAGGGCATCCCCGGGGGAAGCTCATCTGAGCCGGTCATCCCCCAGGACACAAGTGCCTACATCAGATGCAAGTATACACTTACATACATACTCTTTTTAAAAAACGTAGTGCTATGCATAGAGTTTGTTCCGATGTGAGTGCTCGTCCGCGGTGTGTGAGGTTGGTGATATATGGGCGGAGAAGGTTATTGAGATAAATGATACTGTTTGATGAAAAGCGGTAGCGTTCGAAAAGAAAATCCTCTGGAAATGATAAAACGTCTAACCTGGGTCGGAAGATTCTTTCGCGACGTAAAACATTTCTAATCAAAACGGCCTCGATGTCGATCGGATTTCTAAGAAAGGGGCAATCCATATCTAACCGCTTTCTTGGTGTGGGAGGAGACAGGTAGAAACTCTGGGGTTTTATAGTAAACCTGCAGCGAGCAGGTTATGTTCACAGAGTACGTCACCGCAGTAACGGACCCAGAGTTTAAGTTACCTCTCTTTCTGGAACGGATAACCTCAGAGTTTCCCTCATCTCAGGGTTAACAAGCTCAGAGTTTTCACATAACCCGCTTTCTGGAATACCCCTCTGATCTCATCGTTCAGCGTTCTCGTCACGTTTCTCAGGATAAAACATGTCACCATGTGATAACGTCATTAAATGTGCCGACACTAAACCGCTCTATAAATAATGACATGATCAGGATCATTACTGGTTAAATAATGATCAGGATGGAGTCATCACATAATATTAATATATAATATATATAATATATATAAACCTGGAGGAGAATAAACCTGCCTCCCACTAATACTGGAGCAGTTACGACACTTTATGGCTCTTTTTTTTAAATGTAACATTAATCTCAACGTAAAAAAAGAGGATATAAAACTGTAAAAGCTCTCTATGATCTAGTATGATTGATGTTATTCTGTCAGTTAGAGTAAACTGAGATGAGGAGAGACAGAGGAGGAGCTAAAGGAGGAGCAATGATTGATGGATCAGATGGAGGAGAGAGGAAACAGTTTCTGACATGTTTCTGATCAGAGATGTTAGAGGGAGGAGAGAAACAGTCTGAAGATAAATAATAAACTCACTGATAATTATATAGACTGGCTGTATGATGGGGGGTGTATCTCAATAAATTAGAATATGATGGAAAAATCAAGTATTGAGTCACATAGATGGACACAATAACAGAAAGAGAGAACATGGAGAGAAGTCTTCAGGAATTTTATGGGTTTTTGGGGTCATTTTGTGTCTTCTTTTTGTGTCTTTTTTAGTCATTTTATGTGTTTTCGGGTCAATTTGTGTGTTTTTGGTCATTTTATGTCTTCTGTGGTAAAATTGCATCTTTTTGTGGTCTATTTGTCTTTTTTTTGTCATTTTGTATCTTTTTTTTGGTCAATTTGTGGGGTTTTTTGGTCATTTTGTGTCTTCTGTGGTCAATTTGTGGGTTTTTTTGTCATTTTTTATCTTTTTTTGGTCATTTTGTGTCTTTTTGTGGTCAAATTGTGTATTTTTTTGTCATTTTGTATATTTTTGTGGTCAATTTGCGTGTTTTTGGGTCATTTTGTGCCTTTTGTGGTAATTTTGTGTCTTTTTGTGGTCAACGTGTGTCTTTTTTTGGTCATTCTATGTCTTTTTTGGTGAATTTGTGTCTTTTTTTCCTGTTCCTGTGATGTTCAAGGTCAGATTGACTCCAACAGTATGTACAGGATCATCTCAATAAATCAGAATATGATGAAAAGTCAATTTCAGTTCAACTCAACCAAGTATTGAGTCATATAGATGACAAACTGTTCAGAGGAAACATTTACATATCAAACAGACTTTTTTAAATTGGTCTAGTGAATTTAAGGTCTTCATTAAATGTAAGCCATAATCATTTTCATGAGAAGAAATTAAACAAATGAAGAAATGAATTGTTAAATTCTGTGTGTAATGGGTCTATGTAATGTGTTATTTCACCTTATTGGATTGAATTACAAGCTTTCATTACAAATTATATCCAAACTAGAAAGCTGTGTATATGCACATGTTACAGTCATTCTAAACATCCTATCAGAAAATATGTCATTAATCTGTAAGAGCTCACTAGCACATTTAAAAAATATATTTTTATGATAAATTCCTCCTGAAGTGGCGTCTGAACTCTCATTCAGCATCTGACATCAACAGACTGATATTAATCAGAGAGGACATCAAGTTTTACCAGAAACAAACAGAATAACAGAGATAGATAGTAGCCGACATGAGTGATGATGAATTAGTAGATAAGTCGTTTTTTCTTTACTTAGAATCTGTGAAAATATGCTAATTCATAATTTAATGAGAGGGTTCTTTCACTTAAATTTAGAGTCTTTTTTTTCATGTTTTACAGTAAAAGCTTGGTAACTCTGTAATGTTATTAATTATTCATGACAATTTGGCAGCACTCCAAAACACACAATAAGTGCAGCGCAGCATTTTTCATTATTAACCTCCAGAGTCAGGTCTGTTTAACATCCTGGCCTTCACGTCAAGTGGAGTCACAGCTTGTTAGTTATTAATATATAAGGGTTAAAGTTTGGGACAGACGGGATCAAGACGACTTTTAGGGAAAAATACACAAGTTTGGGACGTAAAAGACAAATGAGTGGATAGATGAGACTAAACCTAAAGCTGGCCTCCGTTTACTTCCATTCATTGAGGATTTACATTGTTTTGGGACTTTTTCCTATCAATTAAACAAAGTTATTTTCAATAATTCAAGGTAACATGCAGTGAGTATTCTATACGCCAATTCAGGTACATTTAAAAAGATAAGAATATCATGAAAAAGTTCAATATTTGGTATTATGTGTCTCTTTTGGTTAATTTATGTCTCTTTTTGGTCATTTTTGTGTCTTTTTGGTAATTTTCTTTTGGTCATTTTTACATCTATTTTTTCATTTGTGTCTTTTTTTACACAGGTACATCTTGAAAAATTAGAATATCATGAAAAAGTTCAATATTTTTTTGCCAATTATTTCAGGAAGTGAAACTTGTACATTGTATAGACACAAAAAATGACCAAAAAAAGACATAAAATGACCAAAAGAGACACAAGATACCAAGAAAAAAGATAAAATGACCAAGAAAATGATGTAAAATTACTAAAAAAAGACACAAAATTACCAAAAAAGACACAAAATCACCAAAAGAGGCACAAGATACCAAGAAAAAACATAAAATGACCAAGAAAATGATGTAAAATTACTAAAAAAAAAGACACAAAATTACCAAAAAAGACACAAAATCACCAAAAGAGACACAACTTAATCAAGAAAATACATAAGATGACCAAAAAAGACATAAAATGACCAAAAGAGACACAAAATACCAAGGAAATACATAAAATTACCCTAAAAAGATGTAAAATTACCAAAAAAATATGCAAAATTACCAAAAGAGACACAACTTAACCAAGAAAATACATAAAATGACCAAAAAAAGACATACAATTTCCAAAAGAGACACAAAATACCAAGGAAATACATAAAATTGCCCAAAAAAAGGACGTAAAATGACCCAAAAAGGGCACAAAATTACCAAAAGACACACCTTTTCATGATATTCTAATTTTCTGAGATGTACCTGTTATCATTATAAGGGTGAAGTATTAATTTTGTCTGTCTGACCCTGTAGAAAATGTAACTAATTATAACAGAAGCAATAGAAGATGTTTCAATCATTCCAGAAGAGTCAAACATCTCCAGGCTTCACCTGAGCACCAGAATAAACCAGAATAAACCAGACGCTCTGTTAGCTGGAGACATGTCTCTCTTTACCGGCTCATTATTATATCTGACAGGGAGCAACAGACAAACCAAAGAACAATCAACCTTGTAAAGTCTCATTGATATTCACAGCAAACTTCCAGGAGTCTCCGGACTCCAACTATAGTTGAGACAGAAAAATATCAGCTCAAATCAACCATCAACCTGTCCAGAGGTCAGAGGTCAGAGATCTAGGATCCAAGATATCAGTTTAGAGTCTGTAGACCAGGTCTACTTTAAAGAACACTTGCTTAATTTACCCATTTACACATTGCAAAAACCAACTGATAAAAATAACAAATAAATAAATAACGAGTATATGCATTGTGATGGCCCTTTGCCATTTTGTGTTCTGCTGGCCTCTCTGTGCTCCTCCCTTCCCAGGTTTTCCCTGCCTGTCTCTCTCTCACCTCGTTTGGGAGATTCACCCCACCTGTGGCTCATCTATAAAGGCATGGCCTTTCCAAGATGGCGGGCTCTCCCTCTTGGAAGGCTGGTGCCTCCAGGCACACCAGCATGGTTTTGTATGGTTTGATTGGGTTCTGTTGGCTCTTTTGTTTGTCATACTCACACACACCTTACACATGCAACACCTTTCACCACACCACTGATTACTGACCTACACTTAAATTTTGTTATTTAAATAAACTTTTGGTTAATTTAACTGATTGCTGTGTGGTTCTCCCTTTTTGGTTGTGCTCTTGAACGAGCTGGGCATAACAAGTGGGGGCTCGTCCGATTTTGATCTTGGAAGTGTCAATGTTGGCACTTGTGTGGCAGTAGAATTGGGAGCCTCACAGTGGTTTGGTTTTTGTATAGTGTTAACCAGGGGGGTAAATGGTGTGATGCTCTTTGTTGACCTACATTCAGAGAGTGGTGGTTTTAAGTTGCACTGTATGTGGCTGTAGGGAGGTTGTGGCTGGAGCAGTTGTATCCCTCAGGTAGGCTGAAGTGGCAATTCTCTCACAAGGAGGGGTTGCTCTGTTTTTTGTTTTTTTGCAGGGCTGTTTGTTGTTTTGGTGTGTTGTCCGTGCGGTTAGCAGCAGTTGTCTCGGGAGCACCCCAAAGTATTGGCTGGGACAAGTGTCTTCTCCAATACGAATGGTTTTAAGGTGCATAAATACCCGCCGCCAGTACGCACATGAAGACTAGGGTGCAGTTACTTAGTTTGGGTTAGGCAGATAGGAGGGGGCGCTCCTTTGTCACTTAATCTCTCTGTGGTTGTGTACTGTGTGATTTATTGCTTTCTCTTTTGGGTGAGGTCTATGAAGTTTGCATTGCTTGTGGTTTAGGCTGACAATATGGATACTGAGCACAGTAACACACTGATTACTGAGTTCCTCCAGCGACCATCTCGTAGCACTTTAGCTCAGTTTGCCAAATCAGATCTGGTGGACTTGGCAGTACACTTGGGTTGGTCTAAAACTAAGGGGGTGCCAAAAAAGGCTGAGCTACGGGTTATTGTTGAGGGGCTGGCTGTGTCTGCCAATCTTTTGGAGGTGGCTCAGGCTCCAGTCGCTCTTGTGGGTCCAAGTGTTGGGAATGGGGCTTGGTCGTTTGAGCAGTGTCTGCAATTAGAGAGGGAAAAGGCGAAACTGGAGCGGGAGAGGTTTCACTTTGAGTTGGAGCAGGAAAAGCTGAGGGCTGCAGCAGCGTTGGAGAAGGAAAGAGTTAAAGTAGAACGACTGAGGTTGAAGCTAATGGATGAGGGTAGAAGTGTGGCAACAGGGATGCATCGTGGCTTCGATGTTACTGAAGGGTTGCGTTTGTTACCAAAATTTGATGAAAAAGACCCTGACACATTTTTTGCATTGTTCGAACGGGTAGCAGGCATGAGGGGCTGGTCGGATGCCCACCAGACTTTAATGCTGCAGTGTATATTCACAGGCAAGGCCCAGAGAGCTTTCTCTGCTCTCAGTTCTGTGGACAGTGCTAGTTATAGCAAGGTTAAAGCTGCAGTCCTTAAAGCATACGAGCTGGTGCCAGAAGCTCATAGGCAGAGATTTAGAAGCTGGAAGAGGAGAGACCAGCAAACACATGTTGAGTTTGTTCAAGAGATTTTGACTCATTTCAGTCGGTGGTGTTCGGCATCCAGTGTGGAGTCGTATGAGGATTTGGTTGACCTGATTGTGTTAGAACAGTTCAAGAGTTCGGTGCCTGTCCAGCTAGCCACCTACATTACTGAAAAGAAGGTTAAAACGGCAGCCGCAGCGGCAGTGTTGTCAGACGAATATGTTTTAATGCATGGTAATGGTTTAGCTGGTGGCCAGGGCCAGAGAGAGGGACAATGGAGGGATAGCTCTAGGTTTAAGCCCAATAGGCCTTCAGTTGCTCATGAGGTTTCTCATGCTGCTGTCAGACATGTCCCAGGGACAGATGGGAGGTTTGATCCAGGCAGGACTTGTCATGCCTGTAAGAACAAGGGACACTGGAAAGGGGAGTGTCCAATTAGCAAAGCTGGTCAGAAATCAGCAGGTACCAGTGTGTATGTGAAGCCAGCTGGCCTGGTGACTTCTATACTTCACGCTAACATGTCTGAATCTGTTCGTCCACCAGGGACCATGTCATCTAAGAATGTGGATGAGTTGTATACACCTTTTGTTTCAGATGGTTTTGTGTCTTTAGATGGACAGGGGAAGGTACCTGTTAGGATTCTGAGGGACTCGGGAGCTAATCAGAGTCTTATCTTGAGTAGTGTGCTGCCTTTTTCAGCCCATACAGCTACTGGAGGAAAAGTTTCTGTACTGGGTGTTGGGATGGTTACACTCTGGGTTCCTGTTCATCGTTTCCATCTTGATTCTGATTTGGTGTGTGGTGAAGTTGATGTAGCCATCCGTCCTGAGCTGCCAATACAGGGGGTTGATGTCATCCTGGGCAATGATTTGGCAGGGTCAAGGATCTGGAAAGAGGGTCCACCACTTGTGTATGTGGGTTCAGTCTTGCAGGTCCCTAAAGACCCTGAGGGGTGTGCTAAAGAGAGCCCTAAAGTGTCTTCCTCCTGTGCTGTGACCCGGGCCAGGAGTAAAGCTCTGTCAGAACAGTCTGAGCTTTCTGAACAGGGTCAGTCTTCTCGGGCAGGTGTCTCTGAGGGACAGGAGTCATGTAAGTTATTTTCTATTCCGTTGCCTGTATTTTCTAGGGAGGAGTGCCTCAAGGAACAGGCTGTAGATCTTACACTGGGGCCTTTGTTTGAGATGGTTTGTTCAGAGGGTGATCCCAAGAGTTTCTCTAGTGGTTATTTTCTCAGCGATGGGTTATTGTTGAGGAAGTGGACTCGTGTGGTGAGTGGGGTACAGGTTGACAGTGTGGTCCAGGTCGTAGTTCCTTCCAAGTTCAGAGACATGGTGTTGAGCACTTCACATGATGGTGTGGCAGGCCATCTTGGCATAAAGAAAACGTATGATAAAGTGCTTCGCCATTTTTTCTGGCCTCGACTTAAAAGGGATGTTGCTAACTATTGTAAAACCTGTAAAACATGTCAACTAACAGGAAAGCCCAACCAGAATCTGAAGCCAGCTCCCCTGTACCCAATCCCTGTTGTGGAGAAGCCTTTTGAGTATCTGTTGCTTGACTGTGTGGGCCCGCTTCCAAAGAGTAAGATGGGTAACCAGTACCTATTGACAGTGATGTGTAAGAGTACACGTTATCCTGCTGCTTTCCCATTGCGCTCGATAAAGGTCAAACCAGTGCTGAAGGCACTTACTTCCTTTATTTCAACTTTTGGTGTTCCAAAGATAGTGCAAACGGACCAGGGCAGTAATTTCATGTCTCATACTTTTTCCCAGGTGTTAAAACAGCTGAGGGTTGAACATCATGTCTCTAGTGCCTATCATCCGGAGTCTCAGGGTGTTCTGGAACGTTTTCATCAAACGTTAAAATCTATGTTGCGTTCCTACTGTACTGAACTTTCTCAGGATTGGGAAGAAGGCCTGCCATGGTTATTGTTGGCAATAAGGGAGGTTTCGCAGACCAGTACGGGTTTCAGTCCAAATGAGCTAGTGTTCGGTCACTCTGTCCGGGGGCCGCTAGCAGTTCTGGGAGGGGATGTGAAACCTGAGGAGCCTCCTGGAAATGTTTTGGATTATGTGAATGACTTTCGTCGTCGACTGTACATTGCTTGTGCTACTGCTCACAAGAATCTTGGTGCAGCGCAAAGAAAAATGAAGGAGGGCTTCGACCAAAAAGCTGAGTTTCGGCTGTTTGAGCCAGGGGACCAGGTTCTGGTTTTGTTACCTGTGATTGGTTCACCATTTCAGGCAAGGTTTAGCGGGCCTTACACAGTGAAAAGTAGGATGTCTGAGAGGGATTATTTGATTGCCACACCTGACAGGAGGAAGAAAGTGCAGTGGTGTCATGTAAACCTGTTGAAATCCTTTTTGACTCCCTCTGCCATGAAGGATAGTGACACACTTCCTTTAGGTGATGTTCCTAAGCCCGTGGCCACAGCTGGTGCTGGGACTTTGGACGATTTCGATGTTCCCTCTGAGCCCATTCTGACTGGAAAGCTTAAAAATTCAGAGTATCTAAACAATCTTCCCAGTCAGTTTAGTTATCTTTCAGATGCTCAGCAGGAAGATCTGGTGAAATTGCTGCTGTCTCATTTGTCTCTCTTTTCAGATACGCCATCATGCACTAACATGATTGAGCATGACATAGAGGTGGGGGATGCTCTGCCGGTGAGGCAACATGCTTACAGGATGCTAGTAGAAAAGCGTCAGCGTATGGAAAAGGAGGTGGAGTATTTGCTGCAACATGGGTTGGCAGAACCATCATGCTCAGGCTGGGCTTCTCCATGTTTGTTGGTAGCTAAGGCAGATGGGTCAGACAGATTTTGCACAGATTTCAGGAAGGTTAATGCGGTCACCAGGCCTGATTGTTATCCACTGCCTCGCATTGAGGACTGCATTGATCAAGTAGGTGGTGCCAAATTTGTGACCAAACTGGATCTTTTGAAAGGTTATTGGCAGGTGCCACTGACTGCCAGGGCTAAGGAGATCTCATCATTTATTACACCATGGGGTTTGTTTTCTTATTCGGTCATGCCATTTGGTCTTCGAAATGCCCCAGCAACATTTCAGCGTCTCATGAACAAAGTGTTAGCTGGTTTAGCAGGGTGTTCAGCTTATTTGGATGACGTTGTGGTGTTTAGTGAGACGTGGGAAACTCATGTTCAGCGCTTGTGTGCAGTGCTTGACCGGTTGACTCAGGCAAATTTAACTGTCAATTTAGCAAAGTGTGAGTTTGCAAAAGCGACCATAACTTATCTGGGGAAGGTGGTTGGTCAGGGGGAAGTTCGTCCAGTGCAGGCGAAGGTGGAGGCCATTCTCAACTACCCAGTACCAGCATCTAAGAAGGAACTGATGCGGTTCCTTGGGTTGGTGGGGTATTATCGTAGCTTCTGCCCCAACTTCTCAACTGTGGTGGCTCCACTGACAAACCTACTTAAGAAAAATATGCCTTTTGACTGGTCCTCTTATTGTCATACTGCATTTAAATGTGTAAAAAGTTTGTTATGCTCTGCTCCTGTGCTCTCAGCTCCAGTCTTCCACAAACCTTTTAAAATCCAGGTGGATGCCAGTGAAGTTGGTGCTGGGGCTGTGCTCCTGCAGGAAGGGGAGGGGGCAGTTGATCATCCTGTGTGTTTTTTCTCACGTAAGTTCAACTGTCACCAGCTGAATTATTCAGTAATTGAAAAGGAGACTCTCGCGTTGATTTGGGCCCTGAAATTTTTTGAAGTGTATGTTGGCCCATCTCTGCCCGTGACCATTTACACTGACCATAACCCTTTGACCTTTTTGAGCAGCATGCACAATGCCAATAGTAGGCTTATGAGGTGGTTGCTATTTTTACAGCCTTACACCTTGAATGTATGTCACATCAAAGGAAGTGATAATGTAATGGCTGATGCACTCTCCCGTGCACCCTGCTGATTTTGCACAAGTCCCTGTTAGTGGGGTCTTGTGTTTAAGGGGGGGGGTGTGATGGCCCTTTGCCATTTTGTGTTCTGCTGGCCTCTCTGTGCTCCTCCCTTCCCAGGTTTTCCCTGCCTGTCTCTCTCTCACCTCGTTTGGGAGATTCACCCCACCTGTGGCTCATCTATAAAGGCATGGCCTTTCCAAGATGGCGGGCTCTCCCTCTTGGAAGGCTGGTGCCTCCAGGCACACCAGCATGGTTTTGTATGGTTTGATTGGGTTCTGTTGGCTCTTTTGTTTGTCATACTCACACACACCTTACACATGCAACACCTTTCACCACACCACTGATTACTGACCTACACTTAAATTTTGTTATTTAAATAAACTTTTGGTTAATTTAACTGATTGCTGTGTGGTTCTCCCTTTTTGGTTGTGCTCTTGAACGAGCTGGGCATAACAGCATGCTTGAAACAAGTAAAATTATCTGCCAGTGCAGTAAGTACATTTTTCTTTTTAAGAATTCTTTAAATAAGTAAAAAATATCTAGGAACTGGAAAATCCAATGGTAGCTTGAAATAAATCCAAATATACTTATTTTGAGCAATTGTATACATTTTTGTATAAAATAAATAAATAAAACAGACATTCTTTGAGATTAAAACCAGTAAATTTACGAGTAAAAAAAGAGAATATTTTCTGAGATTTTAGATGCAAATTTAAGTGAAAGCAACTGATATTCTGAGATAAAGTTTTAAATGTGTCAGCCACCACTGTAATTTTTGCATTTATTTTTTTGTAAAAATACTTTTTCTCACTGTTAAATGTACTAAACACCATATCCCTAACAGAAATATACTGTAATATTTAATGGTAAAATCTTTAATTTATATGTTTTCATTTATTAAGTATTTTCTTGTCAATTATATGGCAGAACAGCGTTCCTTTTGATAGAAAAAAAAATCTATTTATACAGTAAAAAATTGAATAAAATGGCAATCTTAAACGTGAAATCAACAGTGCTAATATCATTTTACCGTAATATTTAGAAAAGTTGCACCGTATTTATTACGGTAAAGTTCTGCTGGTTTTTTACCGTAAAAACAACAGTTTGTTTTTTTTACAGTGTACATTCATACTGCAGGTAGCATCACTGTTGTATTACACTTCATTAGTTTCAGATAGGTGAGACTATTAAACTGATAATTGAGTGTATATATCCGTAGACATTCCAGTTTACCTTATATCAATTCTAATAACTTTATTTCCTCATGCGGTGGGCCTGTGCTCTCAGCAGGCTTTAATAATAAAAGCTGATGTGTGTAAAGCTCAGAGCCCCCCAGGGACTAATAGAATAAGTCATTTCCTGCCTGCAGACAGAAGTGAACAGAAATGGAGGGATTCAGCTCATTGACCGGATATTAATGACTGCTTCCGGAGATTTAGTGTTGTGGGGACCAGGTGATGGATTGGGGACACCTTCGCTGTGAACTGAAGCATTTGGCGGCTCCATTGTAAAGCAATTAGACCGTTACAATGGAGTCACTTTGGCAGCGAATCTGTCTAAGAGACCCCAGGTGGGCCAACCAAAGGAGGATAAAAAACGACGCCTTAAGATGGACATAATGATGAGATATGTGACACATAAGGACAAGAAAGTTATTCCCAATTTAGTGCCAGAAAAAAGCCCACAGAGTGAACTGTAAGTGTGTTTGTATGTGCACCAGTGATCCATTCTGAATTAGGGGCATAAATACAAAAAGCAGTGGTGGAAGAACTACTCTGAATTCACTTAAAGAGCCACTTTACTGATATTGAACCAGATTTGTGTTAAGTTTCCTTCTGTGTTGCCCCCAGCACATTCAGTAGCAGCGACTACCAACTGTTGCATTGATGAGGTTTAATATCCGCATAGTAGCTATTTAAGTAAAAGTAGCAATACTACTCGTCAGTTTGTGTCTAAAACTCGTCAGTTAGTGTCTAAACTCCTCAGTTTGTCTAAAACTCGTCAGTTTGTGTCTTAAATTCGTCAGTTAGTGTCTAAAACTCGTCAGTTAGCGTCTAAAACTCATAACTGTCTTAAATTTGTCAGTTTGTGTCTAAAACTCGTCAGTTTGTGTCTAAAACTCGTCAGTTTGTGTCTAAAACTCGTCAGTTAGCGTCTAAAACTCGTCAGTTGGTGTCTAAAACTCATCAGTTTGTGTCTAAAACTCGTCAGTTTGCGTCTAAAACTCGTCAGTTAGCGTCTAAAACTCGTCAGTTAGCGTCTAAAACTCGTCAGTTAGCGGCTAAAACTCATAACTGTCTTAAATTCGTCAGTTAGTGTCTAAAACTCGTCAGTTAGTGCCTAAAACTCATCAGTTTGTGTCTAAAACTCGTCAGTTTGTGTCTAAAACTAGTCAGTTAGTGTCTAAAACTCGTCAGTTAGTGTCTAAAACTCGTCAGTTTGTCTAAAAATCGTCAGTTTGTCTAAAACTCGTCAGTAAGAGTCTAAAACTCGTCAGTTAGTGTCTAAAACTCGTCAGTTTGTGTCTAAAACTCGTCAGTTAGTGTCTAAAACTCGTCAGTTAGAGTCTAAAGCTCGTCAGTGTCTAAAACTCGTCAGTTAGTGTCTAAAACTCGTCAGTTTGTGTCTAAAACTCGTCAGTTAGCGTCTCAAAACTTGTCAGTTTGTGTCCAAAACTCGTCAGTTAGTGTCTAAAACTCGTCAGTTAGTGTCTAAAACTCGTCAGTTTGTGTCTAAAACTCGTCAGTTAGCGTCTCAAAACTTGTCAGTTTGTGTCCAAAACTCGTCAGTTAGTGTCTAAAACTCGTCAGTTAGTGTCTAAAACGTGTCAGTTAGTGTCTAAAACTCGTCAGTTAGTGTCTAAAGCTCGTCAGTTAGAGTCTAAAGCTCGTCAGTTAGTGTATAAAACTCGTCAGTGTCTAAAACTCGTCAGTTGGTGTCTAAAACTCGTCAGTTGGTGTCTAAAACTCGTCAGTTTGTCTAAAACCCGTCAGTTTGTGTCTAAAACTCGTCAGTTAGTGTCTAAAACTCGTCAGTTAGTGTCTAAAACTCGTCAGTTTGTGTCTAAAACTCGTCAGTTAGAGTCTAAAACTCGTCAGTTAGTGTTTAAAACTCGTCAGTTCGTGTCTAAAACTCGTCAGTTCGTGTCGAAAACTAGTCAGTTGGTGTCTAGAACTCGTCAGTTGGTGTCTAAAACTCATCAGTTAGTGTCTAAAACTTGTCAGTTTGTCTAAAACTCGTCAGTTCGTGTCTAGAACTCGTCAGTTGGTGTCTAGAACTCGTCAGTTTGTGTCTAAAACTCGTCAGTGTCTAAAACTCGTCAGTTAGTGTATAAAACTCGTCAGTTAGTGTCTAAAACTCGTCAGTTAGTGTCTAAAACTCGTCAGTCAGTGTCTAAAACTCGTCAGTTAGAGTCTAAAACTCATCAGTTAGTGTCTAAAACTCGTCAGTTAGTGTCTAAAACTCGTCAGTTAGTGTAAACTGACAGTTTTCAGTTAGTGTGTGTGTTGGGGCGGGGGCTTTGGTAGCTAAGCAACCAGGGCCAGGTGGCATCCACCAATCAGAATCCTGTGAAGCCACTGACAGAGAGCGAAAAACAGCAAAAAGTTCTCCTTGAAAAAGTATTTTAGTCCAAACCGTAGCTCCTATCATTGATTCGACTTCACTTTGAGCATCCTCAGTTCTTCCTGAACGTCTACATATGTGTTTTGTGAAGAAAAATGAAGAAATTTTCCTTTTAGAGCGATCAAAAGAAACTGGTAACTCTGCTTTTCTCCAGAAATGTCCCCTCCTTTTTCCCATGGAGGTCTATGAGGCTGTGGGTGGTGTTGGTGGATCATCTTGGGTCCTACGCCCAAACTAGAACTCTGACAGCTTTACCACACCAATGTGAGGGAGAAGATACATTTTACTATGTTTATATCTATAAATTATTTCAGTAGAGTGGTATCTTTTTCTCTCACTCTGCACTCTAGTAATGATGTCATCCACTCTAGCCTCTCCATAGGGTTACATTGGGGGGATTTTTTGGCGTGTTTTTGCCAAATAATTTGAAAACAGTTTGCTGAAACCCTTAGAAAAGTCATAGCCGGTCGATTTGATACCTTTTTAGTTTATGTGTGACCAAAACTCGGAGGAATAGTCGACCCGAAAAAAACACGGAAGAAACGGAAGAATAAAATCTAGGATTAAACCCAATGTAGAGTAAATAGTGTGCTCTTTCAAGCAACACTCAACTTAAAAGAGCAATATTTGCCATCAAAATGTAGTGGACCAAAAGTATAAAGTAGCGTTGAATAAAAAGGTGCTTGGGTTGATGTAATAAGTTGCATTCAGCCACTGACAAAAAGTGATTGAAAGCAAAAGAGGAATAAGCCCTCATCTTCTCTCTAAAGGTGAGAGTATGGGTCTACATGAAAAATGAGAGTATTTTAGAAGGATAAAGGAGGCAGACAGAGCAACTAGATGAAACAAAAGCTGTGAAATATGTTTTAGAAATGCAGCACATGACTTCCTCTCCTGCTCTGACTGACAACATATAAATTAAAGCCTTGCAGTGTGTTTCCATCATCTCTCACTCAGTCTTCACTTTCAACACCAGTAAACATTTCACAATTCATCAGGAGAGAATGCCACAACACAAAGCCCCCTTCATTAAAACTATTTATAACGATTTCACACAATGATGACAGACGGATACAGCTAAGGTGCTACACTAATCTTTGAGGTTTTCTTTTTTTCATGGAGACACTAGTGGACTATGTTTTGTTCATTTGTGCATGTTAAACTAACATGAATGGAAATTGGGCCTGTCACAATAACAGTTTTTTAGGATGATATATTATATATATATAACTATGACGATAAACGATAGTATAGTTGATGTTGTTTGTTTGTTTTTATGCTGATGATACAATGATATTAGAGCATAATTCAAGTACATACTTTTTTTTACAAGCAATTAACTTTTAATTCTCAAGAATATTGAACATTGGATTGAAATGCTGGAACGGCTATGGGAAATGTATGGTTTTTTTGGTAATTCGTCCTGCGTATCAAAAGTCTGCAGCATTTCTCTAAACGCTGGTTTTCCTCCCTGCAAGTTGACTGACAGGAGACAATTTATCGAGATCGGAAAAACTATTGTGTCCATTTTTGCTTATTGAACGATAACTCGATAAATTAATTATTGTGACAGGCCTAGTGGAAATACAACAACATGTTTTATCTCAGCCTCTTAAAATATTCTCTAGTTCTCCTTTGTTGTAGAACAAAACGACACCAACCACTGGACTCACCATTTCATCATTTATAACCCTAACAGATGTTTAAAAATTAAAATTCTGATTGCATTGCATACATGTTTTAACCACGAGACCTACACAAGTGGTGCTCAGGTTTGATGCATATGAAAACCCCAACAGCTATAATGTTCAAAACAATCATTATAGAAGTTAATCTATATCCATATTTATCACAATATAGCCAATGCCAGCAAAAACCCTCATGTAAAAAGATCAATCAGTTGATGTTCCATGCAGGAGAAACTCCATTATTCATTGATCCGTCCATCCATCTCATTCCTGCTTCCTTTCCTTCCATTTTATTTCCCTCTGCCAACTTTATACTGCAGCCAGAGCTCCTCAATCTCTCTGCCCTCCCATCTGATTAAAGCTTTCACTCTGCTTTAAGTAGTTGCTACCTGAACTGAACTAAACTTTTCTATTGTTTCCTGCGATAGAAAAGACAAAAGTGGTCTCAAAAGTAGAGGAGCTGATGTGGGAGAGAAATAAAGATTGGTTTTAGGTTAAATCTGTGGCTCAAGGAGAATAAACGCTGTGCAAACATGCATTTGCTGCAACTTCAGAAAACATATGCAAATATACAAAACACAAGCAGACTGAGAAAACATCTTCATCAATCTGACAAAACAGCCGGAATCACATGACCGCTTTGAAAACCATGAAACATTAAAAAAAAGCCGAACTTTGCAGCGTTATTTCAACACGATATCCTACCACATGGTGCCTACAGATTCCTCAGATCTTCTAGTTTCATCTCATATCTCCAGTTTATTCCTAATAGTGAGCCCACTACAACCTCTGGGGGAAAAAAAAAGTGAAAATACTGACAGAACTGTGGGAACACTAAATATCGATACTTGTCGGCCATGAATCGATATAATATTGCCACGCAATATATCTCAATACTATGTTGTATCAATTTTCCCCCCCGCCTCTATTATTTAGGTATTTAAAACACCAGTAAAAAAACAGGGAGAAAAGACAAATTTAGGGATTTATATTTATTTTTAAACACATTTTCATCAGTCTGACAACACAAGAGCAGCATTTAGAAAACAAAGACCACAACACAACAGAAGTGTTTCCAGAGGACACTTAAAAGTGATGCACACGTCTGGACATGCTTGTGATATTATCACGTTATTTCAAGATAATTAGAATTTTGATTTTATATCGATCATAGCGTGCTAACGTTAGCAGCCAATCAATAACATGCTATCATTCACGACTGATCATAGCATGCTAGCGTTAGCGGGTTAGCAAGACCAAGACCAACTCTGCGTCGTTAAGAGAGACCCGATATATTTAGGCTGAATATCGTTATACGATATATATCCTGATATTTTTATCTCAAAATGAGAGCAAATGTTCAGTCAAAGCCAAATGTGACATGTCACAAGTAGTTTTATTGAACATAAATACTGTATAACAGGAGAACTTTTTTTTTTTTTTTTTTTTTTAAATCAAAGCTCCATAAAGTGCACATTTAAATAAATAAAAAATAAAAAATCTGAAATAAATATATTTATATGAAAAAAGAATAACGAACATTACAAAAGAACTAAATATGACAAACCCTAGTAAGGGCAGCATTTATATAGAAAGAAAGAAAACATGTTGAACTATATCTATATATGCAATATGGTCTAATTCCATATCACATTTAAAAAATATATCGATATATCGATATATCTGTTATATCGATATATCGCCCAGCCCTAATTTAGGTATTTAAAACGGCAGTAAAAAACACAAAGAAAAGACAAATTTAGGGATTTCTATTTCTTTTCATTTTCTGCTGCTGGTAGTTTTTCAAATCAAAACAGCAGCAAAAGATGCAGTTTAAGTTGTGTGTGATAATGGGAGGAATGATTCATTAGTCAGATTCTCTTTTTATTCACCGCGTCTAAGGTTTTTTCTACAGGGAGCTGAATTATCTGCTCAGACCAGGAGCCTCATCTGGAGCCAGACAGGAGAAAGTAAATGTGAGAGGAATTATTATATTATTACACCTTCAACGATGTCTGTCAACGCGTTTCATATCTCTTCATATCATCACCACGTTTTAATTGAAAAGATACGAGTCTGACTTCAATCAATGTCTGACTAATATTTAATCAGCATCACAGCGGAGCGATTCACCGGATCACTAAACGATGTGTCAGCAGTTGGACAAATCAGATATCATGAAGAACTGCAGAGCAGAGCGTCAATATTTATTATTATTAATAATGTCTTCTAATACTGTGCCTAGATCACCAAGTAGGGTTTTTTTCTTATAGTTTTGGGCAGTGTTGGAATGTAACAAAGTACATTTACTCAAGTTAAGTAGAATTTTGAGGTACTTTTTTTTTTTTTTTGCAGCTGTTTTGTATCAATTTGTTGTCATTTTGCATCTCTTTGCAGTCATTTTGTGTGTCATTTTCAGTCTTTGTGGTTGTTTTGTCCCTGTTTAAAGTCATTGTGAGTCTCTTTGTGTGTTTTCAAAGCATTTTTTGTCTCATTATTGTCACTTTGTGGTATATTTGTGTCTCTTATAGTCGTTTTGAGTCTATTTGAGTGTCTCTTACCCTTTTAAAGGCATTCTGAGTCTCTTTGTGGTCATTTTAACTGTCTTTTTATTGGTTGTGTCTTTGTCATATAGCTTTATAGACCAAGATCTTTTGTGTGTGTTTGTATCAGCAGTGGTGGAAGGTAACTAAGTACATTTACTCAAGTACTTTACTTAGGTACAATTTTGAGGTACTTGTACTTTACTTGAGTATTTCCACTTTATGTAACTTTATACAGCATTATATAGCATTTTGAGGCAAATATTGAACTTTTTACTCCACTACATTTATCTGACAGCTTTAGTTAGAGATTTAACATAAAAAACATGATAAAAATTACAGTTAGACAAAAATTAGACTTGAAACAGTATATTAAGTAGTTAAAATGAGCGCTACCTTGAGAAAATAAGAACACTGCTTACATACATGCATCAATATTAATAATAATAATCCAATAATATATTTAGAATGTATAAAACAGACTGAGTGGATCCATTCTGCATAACGAGTACTTTTACTTTTGATACTTCAAGTACATTTTGATGCTGATACTTTTGTACTTTTACTTCAGTAAAACCAAAATTTACCAAAAGTTCCAAAAGACAAGGTAAAATAAAATAAAAAAGTTCCAAAAAAGACACAAAATTACAGGCAAAAACCCACAAAATTTTCAAAACAAGAAACAAAATTACAAAAAATGTAAAATGACCAAAATGACACAAAATTACCCAAAAAAAAAAAAGAGAAATTACCAAAAATATGTACAATTACCCAAAAAGCGACAACATTTAAAAAAGACGCAAAATTAAAATAATAAAAGACACAAAATTACCAAAAATGTATATAGATATTTAGAATATATAAAACAATCTGAGTGGTTCATTCTGCATAACAAATACTTTTACTTTTGATACTTTAAGTACATTTTGATGCTGATACTTTTGTACTTTTACTTCAGTAAGTTTTGAATGCAGGACTTTTACTGTAGTGGAGTCATTTCACAGTGTGTATTAGTACTTTTACTATAGTGGAGTCATTTCACAGTGTGTATTAGTACTTTTACTGTAGTGGAGTCATTTCACAGTGTGTATTAGTACTTTTACTGTAGTGGAGTCATTTCACAGTGTGTATTAGTACTTTTACTGTAGTGGAGTCATTTCACAGTGTGTATTAGTACTTTTACTGTAGTGGAGTCATTTCACAGTGTGTATTAGTACTTTTACTGTAGTGGAGTCATTTCACAGTGTGTATTAGTACTTTTACTGTAGTGGAGTCATTTCACAGTGTGTATTAGTACTTTTCCTGCAGTAAAGGATCTGAATACTTCTTCCACCACTGGTCACTGTATGGATCGTGTAAATTAGTCTAAAAACAAAGCCAGTACACTCCACAATTAAATCTACATAAATAAATAAAAAATAAAAAAGTAAAAATAAAAAATAACAATAATAATAATAAAAAAAGGAATCAATAAAAAAAATAAAAAACATAAAAAATGAATAAATAAATAAAAATATAAAAAACATAAAAAATGAATAAATCAAATGAAATTTAAAAAAATACATTAAAAAATGAATAAATAAATAAAAAGAAAAAAAGAAAACATAAAAAATGAATAAATAAAATTTAAAAAAATTAAAAATACATTAAAAAATGAATAAATAAAAAATAATAATAAAAGAATGGTTTTCATGGATCAAATTTCCGTCTTTAAATCGTTTCCAGAGTGGAGGACACCACTGATGGTCTCCACCATGTTGGCGTGGTGTGAATGAATCAGTGTGATTGCTGTAAACATAAACAGAGCGGTGATGGTGCGTGATGCTGAATGATGGATGATGATGTCGTTGACGTGATTCACCGTCAACAGAATAAACTGCAGCTCCTCTATGATCAACAGGCAGGAGACGAGCTGCTTTGTGTCGACTCTTTATGATTAAATGTGGGCGGATAGACGGTTAACCATGGAGGCACATTCAGAGATGATTTGGGATTTATGAAAAGAAAATTGCACACTGACATGTATACGCACAGTTTTATAAATCTGGATATTTTCTGACGTACAAGTCATGAAAAAATGATTGTTTTCTTAAATGTTCTTGTTCATTTTAATGTCTGGTTCAACTAAAGGTTCATTTGTTTGGACAAATATAACGATAACAACAAAAATAGATGATAAGAGTTTAATTTAAGAGCTGATATCTATCATTTAACATGGTTTTATTGATCATGATTTTGGTTATAAGGTTTAATTAAAAAGAAAAAAAGTTGAATAACTTTAAATTCAAAACACACAATTTTGCTGTAAAAATATAACGTTTTCATGTAAAATGAATGGAGAAATACCATGATGACACAATTATCCTAAAAGTAATGGGATTATTCTGTATAAATTACAGTTTTTGCTGATATTTACATTTACATACGCTCACTGTATTTCTTACGGTGAAGTTCTGGCAACCACAGCTGCCGGTATTTTACCGTAAATTAAACAGATTTTTTTTTTTTTTTTTTTTTACAGTGTAGTCATGTTTAGCCATTCAACCCTCTGAAATCTTCATCTATGTCCATTAAAAAATCTGTTAAAAAATCTTCACCATGTGATGTTGGTATCAGTTTTTTCAGCATTACCTCACCTATATGTCCTGGTAATTAATTTTTAACTTTGACTTACTGGACTGAAATGTTGAACCCAAAAGAAACAAAGGAAAACATAAAATCTGATCTTGAAAATTATGTTTCAAAACACAGAATTTTAAATATTGCAAATATGAATACAGGTTGCATATATAACATATAACAGGTAAAATGAGGATAATATCTAGTTCTATACTTTATACTAAATATATTTGACATTATCTGAAAATCATCGAAAAATAATTTGGCATGGAGTTTCAAGCCAGAACTTTAGAGAGAGACTCAATGTTGCTTCATTTTTATGTCTTCAGGTCATGAAGAAGTTATATGCAGGTGAATTCATGGACTCTAGAGGGTTAAATGCAGAAAAGTTGCAGTAAAACATTATAGCTTTAAGAACCTTTTGGCCAGCTTAAAAAGCGTTGATGGAAAAGTCAAAGCGTCTCTCTCCACTGGAGGAAACTTTCTTCTTCTGTCCTTGAGGCAACTTGAGTTCAAGCTGCCAAAATAAAATGTAAGAAGAATCAGCATGTTTTTATCTTAAATCTCGTTAAATATACATACACAAATATACTTCTTAAATAATACTAATTTTCCTCAATCCACCTGCATAATAGTGCAAATGTGTGGAGTAAAAAGTTCAATATTTGCCTCTAAATGCTGTGGAGTAGAAGTATAAAGTGACATAAAATGGAAATACTCAAGTTAAGTACAAGTTCCTCCAATTGTACTTAAGTACAGTACTTGAGTAAATGTACTTAGTTACTTTCCACCACTGGTTTAGTCATTTTTAGCCGTTTAAATTCAGAAAAGTTGCAGTAAAACATTATAGCTTTAAGAACCTTTTGGCGTCTCTCTCCACTGGAGGAAACTTTCTTCTTCTGTCCTTGAGGCAACTTGAGTTCAAGCTGCCAAAATAAAAAATAAGAAGAATCAGCAGCGAAGCTTCAAGCTGCAGCCAGGACTGGTTTCATGGTCAGAGCCACTCAGTCCCAGCTGGACCAGGGCCAGTACAAACCACTGGCCAGTAGAGCACAGAGGTGCTAAGTGCCTTGCACAAGGGCAGCACACGGGGAGGCTCTGAAGTCCAGTAGCTGCTGTTCCTGGCTTTAATCAGAGCTCTCCAGCTGCTCTGCTCCATTATACTGTTCTACTGTCAGCAGCTGCTAAAGCAGAGGAATCTGCATTTTCACCAGTCGGCTGTTATTATATAAAGGACTCGCTGCTTCATGATGTTCAGCTTCTACAATCAACAAGTTCACGAGTGTTTATCAAGAGTTGTTGGTTGGAGAGAGAGGAGGACCATCAGGGATTCAGGCAGTAATATAAGAGGTCTCTAGTCATTATAAAAGTTGGTTTCTGTTGGACTTTTCAAAACAAAAGCTTCACATGACGAGTACAATGTTACCTGAACTGTATTATATTTACAAATATATATATAGGTCACTTTGTATCCTTTTTTTTTGGTCATTTTGTTTCTTTTTTGGTTCATTTTGTGTCTGTTTTTGGTCATTTTGTGTCTTTTTTTTGGTCATTTTGTGGTCAATGTGTTTTTTTTGGTCTTTTTGTTTCCTTTTTTTGGTCATTTGGTGTCTTTTTTTGGTCATTTTCTTTCTTTTTTGGTCATTTTGTTTCTGTTTTTGGTCAATTTGTGTGTTTTTTTGGTCATTTTGTTTCTTTTTGGTCATTTTGTTTCTTTTTTGGTTCATTTTGTGTCTGTTTTTGGTCATTTTGTGTCTTTTTTTTTGTTCATTTTGTGGTCAATATGTGTTTTTGTCTTTTTGTTTCCTTTTTTTAGTCATTTGGTGTCTTTTTTTGGTCATTTTCTTTCTTTTTTGGTCATTTTGTTTCTGTTTTTGGTCAATTTGTGTGTTTTTTTGGTCATTTTGTGTCATTTTTTGGTTCATTTTGTGTCTGTTTTTGGTCATTTTGTGTCTTTTTTTTGGTCATTTTGTGGTCAATATGTGGTTTTTTTTGGTCTTTTTGTTTCCTTTTTTTGGTCATTTGGTGTCTTTTTTTGGTCATTTTCTTTCTTTTTTGGTCATTTTGTTTCTGTTTTGGTCATTTTGTGTCTTTTTGTGGACATTTTTTGTCATTTTGTGGTCAATTTGAGTCATTTTTTGCTTAATTTTATGTAATTTTTTGGTCATTTTGTGTCTTTTTTTGATCATTATGTGGTCAATTTGATTCTTTTTTGGGTAATTTTGTGTGGATTCAGGCAGTAAGAGGGTCTCTAGTCATTATAAAAGTTGGTTTTTGTAGGACTTTTCAAAACAAAAGCTTCACATAACAAGTGTAATGTTATGCCACATAGAGAAGTAGAGATGTTATAATTAGGGCCGGGACTTTAACGCGTTAATTAAGATTCATTCATTACACAAACATTCTGAAATTCTCAATGTTCTGAATGTACTTGAAAGTATTGTGTTTTACTTAAAAAAACCCAGTATGTATTATAGTTTACAGAAGGTCTACCTTCCTATAGGCTACCTGAACAGTACTATATTTATAAATATATATATATATATATATATATATATATATATATAGGTCATTTTGTTTCCTTTTTTGGTCATTTTGTGTCTTTTTTGGTTCATTTTGTGTCTGTTTTTGGTCATTTTGTGTCTTTTTTTGTCATTTTGTGTCTGTTTTTGGTCATTTTGTGTCTTTTTTTGTCATGTGGTGTCTTTTTTGGTTCATTTTGTGTCTGTTTTTGGTCATTTTGTGGTCAATATGTGTTTTTTTTGGTCTTTTTGTTTCCTTTTTTTGGTCATTTGGTGTCTTTTTTTGGTCATTTTCTTTCTTTTTTGGTCATTTTGTTTCTGTTTTTGGTCAATTTGTGTCTTTTTTTGGACATTTTTTGTCATTTTGTCGTCAATTTGAGTCATTTTTTGCTTAATTTTATGTAATTTTTTGGTCATTTTGTGTCTTTTTTTGATCATTTTGTGGTCAATTTGATTCTTTTTTGGGTAATTTTGCGTGGATTCAGGCAGTAAGAGGGTCTCTAGTCATTATAAAAGTTGGGTTTTGTTGGACTTTTCAAAACAAAAGCTTCACATAACGAGTGCAGTGTTACACATGTAGAAGTGAGCCACATAGAGAAGGAGAGATGTTCCAGTCAGGGCCGGGACTTTAACACGTTAATTAAGATTCATTCATTACACAAACATTCTGAAATTCTCGATGTTCTGAATGGACTTGAAAGTATTGTGTTTTACTTAAAAACCAGTATGTATTATAGTTTACAGAAGGTCTACCTACCTATAGGCTACCTGGATTGTACTATATATATATATATATATATATAGGTCATTTTGTGTCTTTTTTAGATCATTTTGTGGTCAATATGTGTCTTTTTTGGTCTTTTTCTTTCCTTTTTTTGGTCATTTTGTTTCTTTTTTGGTTCATTTTGTGTCTGTTTTTGGTCAATTTGTGTCTTTTTGTGGTCATTTTGTGCCATTTTTGGGTGATTTTGTGTCATTTTTTGGTCATTTTGTGTCTTTTTTGTAATTGTTTTGTCATTTTGTGTATTTTTTGGTCATTCTGTGTCTTTTTTGGTCATTTTGTGGCTTTTTTGGGTCATTTTGTGTCTTTTTTGGTCATTTTGTGTCTTTTTTAGATTATTTTGTGGTCAATATGTGTCTTTTTTGGTCTTTTTGTTTCCTTTTTTGGTCATTTTGTGTCTTTTTAGGTCATTTTGTGTCTTTTTTGTGGTCAATTTGTGTCTTTTTGTGGTCAGTTGGAGTCCTTTTCTGCTTAATTTTATGTAATTTTTTGGTCATTTTGTGTCTTTTTTTGATCATTTTGTGGTCAATTTGATTCTTTTTTGGGTAATTTTGTGTCTTTTCTGACAAATCCCAAAGTATCAAGTTCTTACTTTCCAAGGACCTTTAAACTGATAGCAAAGCACTTAGATTAAAACTAACAATAAAATATAAAAAGAAATACATAAATACACCAACAGAGAGATGTTTTTTAGTTGTTGTCTGCTTCATTATTTGTCCAAAATTCGTCGTATTAAGCTGAGTTTGACAGAACCTCTCTATAGAGAACAGTGGGAGAGCTCTAAACTCAGACTAAAAGGCAGAAAATGTTATTCATCAACACTTGTTAACTGTCAGTCAGAACAATAAAAAAACACAAACAAGAAGGAATTAGCCGGAAAACAAAAATAACCACATTAGTCCGGCCACTGAGGAAAAGTCTGTTCAGCTTTTAGATCTGTTTATGGTGGAAGAACATTTATATTCATGGAAATAATTCATTATAAAAACAATCCACACACAGTAAATAATATGGGAACTAATTACTAGATGAAACAAATGAAAATTGCTGTCTTGAGATACCATTAAACTGTGATTATTACTGAATGAACTGCTATTAAATTAATTATGACGGATGAATGAAATGCAAAAGTTGCTAAATTAAACTGACAAATTCCCCTGACTGATTCACTCTGAGGACTGAATATGTTGCATTATTGGCTTTTTGTTATTGCTGGAGTCATTTTTCCTTTCTTTTTTTTTTTAGAAATGACAGAAATAAACGACTCAGCCTTCATTTCTTTTGCTGCTGTGTTCGTCTTTGCAGCTCTGAAAATCAATTCTCATTAATACTACGAGTGTTTAGAAAAAAAAAAAGATAAATGTAATGAATAAACCAAAAGCAACAAGCTGGGTCTGGGGAAGAGGACTAAGTGTTTAGATCGGGGTCTCAAACTGGCGGCCCGCGGGCCAATTGTGGCCCTCGTGAGGATATTTTGTGGCCCTCACCTTGATATGAAAGTTTAATGTGAGTTTTATATGAATGCTGTGTTGAAGGTCCCTTTATTATCCAGCTGGAGCTTTGTTTACCTTGTTTCTATGACGACGTTAACAAAAAGAAAGGCAGCTGCTAACGGACCGTTTATTATTATTATTATTATTATTATTATTATTATTATTATCTGCTGTGTTGTTGCAAGAAGTGGAAATGTTATGTCTTGTCATTTTGTATCATTTTTTAAATAATTTTGTGTCTTTTTCTCATAATTTTGTGTCTTCTTTTTATAATTTTATCTTTTTTAAATAATTGTCTTTTTTAGTAATTTATTCTTTTCTGTCATTTTGTGTCTTTTTTAAATATGTTTGTGCCTTTTTCTAATAATTTTGTCTTTTTTTAATAATGTTGTGTCTTTTTAGTAATTTATTCTTTTCTGTCATTTTATGTCTTTTTCAATATTTTTGTGTTTGTTTTTTTGTAATTTTGTCTTTTTCTAATAATTGTGTCTTTTTTTATAATTTTGTCTTTTTTAAATAATTTTGTGTCTTTTTTAGTAATTTATTCTTTTCTGTCATTTTGTGTCTTTTTTAAATATTCTTGTGTCTTTTTCTAATAATTTTGTGTCTTTTTTAGTAATTTTGTGTCTTTTTTAAATAAGTTTGTGTCTTTTTCTCATAATTTTGTGTCTTTTTAAAATAATTTTGTGTCTTTTTCTTATAATTTTGTGTCTTTTTTAGTAATTTTGTGTCTTTTTTAAATAATTTTGTGTCTTTTTCTAATAATTTTGTGTCTTTTTTAAATAATTTTGTGTCTTTTTCTGATAATTTTGTGTCTTTTTTAATAATGTTGTGTCTTTTTTAAATAATTTTGTGTCTTTTTCTAATAATTTTGTGTCTTTTTTAAATAATTTTGTGTCTTTTTCTGATAATTTTGTGTCTTTTTTAATAATGTTGTGTCTTTTTTAGTAATTTATTCTTTTCTGTCATTTTTTGTCTTTTTTAATATTTTTGTGTTTGTTTTTTTGTAAATTTGTGTTTGTTTTTTGTAATTTTGTGTATTTTTCTAATAATTGTCTTTTTTTCAGTCATTTTGTGTCTTAAGTAATTTTGTGTCTTTTTAAGTAATTTAGTTTTTTGTTCTGTTTGTTTGAGACTCCACTTTTCAGATTTCCTGCTCAAATGCATGTAGTTGTACTGAGGGCCACTTCAAGTGCAGGTGCGGGCCGTATGTGGCCCCCGGGCCTCCTGTTGCCCACCCCTGGTCTATAGAACCAACATTATCATTCAGACTGAGTCACATTACTGTCCATCTGATGAAAGGAAGTCAAATATTCACACTATGTTTCAGTTTCCTTCTCCACATGAAAGATGAGAGATCCAGCCAGAGGGCCTTCATTTCCCTGTTAACACAGAGTGTGTGTGTGTGTGTGTGTGTGTGTGTGTGTGTGTGTGTGTGTGTGTGTGTGTACAGTAGCAGACAGAGGTGACATTAACTAACAGCTTCTTATTCTGCAGCCTGTAGAAGATGCACCTTTCATACAAATCAAAGCAGAGCAAGCACGGCGTCATCTGTAGACGCATGAATTATTAGTATGAGTTCACACATTCTGCTCTAAATGAGCCTCTGGTGATAGAAAACGCCATGTGGAACCAGGAGGAGTGTTTCTCTAATCCTCTGGGCTTCCTCATTCTGTCAGAAACGGCAAAAAGAGGCCAAAAACAACTTGTTTGCTCCATTTACAGCATTCAGTTTGTTCCAGCGGGCTTTTTAAAGCTTATTCAGCAACAAACATTACAGCAGGAACTCAGCAGGAGAGCTGAAACTCTCTGCTTTTTTTAGTAATTTTGTGTCTTTTTTTGGTCATTTTGTGTCTTTTTTTCAGTAATTTAGTTTTTTTTCCTGTCATTTTGTGTATTTTTTTGGTCATTTTGTGTCTTTTTTTTCAGTAATTTAGTTTTTACTGTCATTTTGTGTCTTTTTTTGTAATTTTGTGTATTTTTTATAATTTTGTCTTTTTTAGTAATTTTGTGTATTTTTTGGGTCATCTTGCGTCTTTTTTAAGTAATTTAGGGTTTTTTTCTGTCATTTTGTGTCTTTTTTAGTAATTTTGTGTCTTTTTTGGGGTAATTTTGTATCTTTTTTTGGTCATTTTGTGTCTTTTTTTCAGTAATTTAGTTTTTTTAGTAATTTAGTGTCTTTTTTTGGGTAATTTTGTGTCTTTTTTTGTAATTTTGTGTCTTTTTTTGGTCATTTTGTGTCTTTTGTTCAGTAATTTAGTTTTTTCTGCCATTTTGTGTCTTTTTTTGGTCATTTTGTGTCTTTTTTTCAGTAATTTAGTTTTTTTTCCTGTCATTTTGTGTCTTTTTTTAGTAATTTTGTGTCTTTTTTTGGTCATTTAGTGTCTTTTTTTAGTGATTTTGGCCCAGGAGGAGTGTTTCTCTAATCCTCTGGGCTTCCTCATACTGTCATAAATGGCAAAACGAGGCCAAAAAACAACTTGTTTGCTCCATTTACAGCATTCAGTTTGTTCCAGCGAGCTTTTTAAAGCTTATTCAGCGACAAACATTACAGCAGGAACTCAGCAGGAGAGCTGAGACTCTCTGCTGTTATCATTCATCACTGAAGGGTTAAGTGTCTGGCTCAGGGGCATGTTAGCAGTCGATGACAAGAGAAAAGAAATAATTCTCCTTTTCTTGGTTCAGCAGCATGACATGTATGTGTTTTCCTGTCTAACCTTGAGGGAAGCTGGAGGCAACAATCAGCTCTGTGTTTACAGGAGGAGAAACTTCTCTGGTGACTTGGAGGAGAATCTGCTGCTGCGTGTTATTAGATACATAGGAACTAAAGGAAACAGGAGCCAGAGGCCAGGCCTGAAGGACTCCAGCTCATTTATTACACCACGCTCTCAAAGTGCTGAATCAGCTGGAGCTGCTCATGTTCAGAGGGTCTTTAGCTGCTGAGACCTTCAGATAAACAGGACATCAGGTCTGAGCTGCTGGATCAGGACTAATGCTGGGCTGACACCTAAAGATGTCCCCAGTCCCAGACTAGAAGCTGAAAGTCTTCAGTAAATCTGGAGTTTCACGGCGCTTCGTCATCTCCATCGTTCAATTTAAAGGTCATTTTGTGTCTTTTTTAGTGATTTTTAAATCTATTTTTGGTCAATTTGTGTCCATTTCGATGATTTTTTGTCATTTTTTTGGTCATTTTTACATCTATAGTCATGGAAACTTCTTGATAATAACCAAAATCATTATGAATGAAACTGAAATGAAAATGTGTTGCGTCACTGAGACTTGGGATAATATCAAACACATTTTTTTTTCAGTCATTTTGTGTTCTTTTTTAGTCATGTTGTGTCTTTTTTTGGTCATTTTGTGTGTTTTTTGGACATTTTGTGTCTTTTTTTAGTCCTTTTGTGTCTTTTTTTGTCATTTTGTGTCTTTTTTTGTCATTTTGTGTCTTTTTTGGTTATTTTGTGTCTTTTTTCAGTCATTTTGTGGGTTTTTTTAGTCATTTTGTGTCTTTTTTTGGTCATTTTGTGTCTTTTTTTGGTGATGATTTCAAAGTTCTGGAAAAGTCCCATGATGCATTGCGACACTCCCACATGTATTCTGATGCATTTCAGTGGCCAAGAGACCGAAAATAGGTGGAAAAAAAACTACAAATCCTACAAAACGACGCATCCGCTTTCCCGCCTTTAATGGTAAAATAACACAACAGCGCCCAACAGGTTTTAATGGTAGAAATGCGGTAATGTTTTCCCGCCTTAAATGGGTTAAGAGCTGACTGGTTGTTGAAAAAGGTGTTGTGATCAGGCGGCAACCTCCTGGTCTGAGCAAGGAGGCAAACCAGGAAGTGCCTTAAGCTGCATTCTACCAAAAAATCCCAGCAGGGGGCGCTAAGTGTGGCTGCAAAAGCATTCTAGTCCATTCATTTCAATGCAAAATGAGAAAACTTCTCACTTGATTTATTACCTCAGAAATGTTTATATCCCCACATTCATTTTTAATGACACCATCCGTTGATAATTTGACAAAACAGCCATGTTGATCTATGAAATATGATGATCAATTCTAAATAGCTCTGCTTTGTCCATGAGAAATTATGTTTTTTTGCGTGTTGTATGCCTCTAAACACTACAATACCCATGAGCCTCAGCAAAGTTTGAACCCATTGTTTTTGGACTGGTTTTTACCAGGCGGTAACCTCCTGGTCTGAGCAGGGAGGCAAACCAGGAAGTGCCTTAAGCTGCATTCTACCATAAATTCCAACAGGGGGCGCTAAGTGTGGCTGCAAAAGCGTTTTAGTCCATTCATTTCAATGCAAAATGAGAAAACTTTACTCTCTACTGTCCCAAATATAAGGCGATCCTGATTACCACGACTCCAACGTTTGCTTTTGAAAACTTTTGAACTTTTAAAGACTTTTGGAGGTTGAAAACACTTTTTAAAGTCGTGCTATAGAAAGTTTCCCTGAGGAACTTTAGGAGAGTCCTCATCCTTGAAGTGAACCGTGAAATATTTCCATTAAGCAGAATTAAAATCAGACATTAGTGAAGCTCGTCTGTCAGTCAGAAACAGAACTCACACTTCCTCCTGTCAGCGTGTTTTGCATTTCTCAGATTTTTCTCCTCATCATGACTTTCTGTGAGCACTAATTCTTGGCACCTTGACAGATGATTCAGTCCTCGGTCCGTCCCTGCAGTAAAGATGTCAAGGGACACTTTGACTCATTTTCTCTCATCTGGAATTTATTTCCTCTGCGGAAGCCAAACATGTTACACAAGCTGTCACCAGCTCCCACAGGTTAAACCAGGCTAACTAACACTCCTCAGATATAATACCACAAACTGGATTTACAGAAGAAAACACACATTGCCTATCCGGGCCAATATGGCAACTTAGATTAACTTTATCTTTGTTTAATGACTTTAGCATCATATTTAGTAAGCAAAGAGCCCAATGGGATCCTTAACCCAATTTTGTGTCTTTTTTTAGTCATTTTGTATCTTCTATTAGTCATTTTGTGTCTTTTTTTAGTTATTTTGTGTCTTTTTTTGGTCATTTTGTGTCTTTTTTTGAGTCATTTTGTGTCTTTTTGTGTCTTTTTTGGTCATTTTGTGTCTTTTTTGGTCATTTTGTGTCTTTTTTGGTCATTTTGTGTCTTGTTTCATCATTTGGTCATTTTGTGTCTTTTTTGGTCATTTTGTGTCTTTTTTTAGTCATTTAGTCTTTTTTTAGTCATTTAGTCTTTTTTTGGTCATTTTGTGTCTTTTTTTTGGTCATTTTGTGTCTTTTTTGGTCACTTTGTGTCTTTTTTTGGTCATTTTGTGTCTTTTTTTCGTCATTTGGTAATTTTGTGTCTTTTTTGGTCATTTTGTGTCTTTTTTGTCATTTTGTGTCTTGTTTCATCATTTGGTCATTTTGTGTCTTTTTTGGTCATTTTGTGTCTTTTTTTAGTCATTTTGTGTCTTTTTTAGTCATTTAGTCTTTTTTTAGTCATTTAGTCTTTTTTTGGTCATTTTGTGTCTTTTTTTGGTAATTTTGTGTCTTTTTTGGTCATTTAGTGTCTTATTTTTTAGTCTGTCTTTTTGTCTTTATTTGGTCATTTTGTGTCTTTTTTTAACCATTTTGTGTCTTTTTTGTCATTTTATGTCTTTTTGTGTCTTTTTTTGGTCATTTTGTGTCTTTTTTGGTCATTTTGTGTATTTTTTTGGTCATTTGGTCTTTTTGTCTTTTTTGGTCATTTTGTGTCTTTTTTTAGTCATTGTGTGTCTTTTTTGGTCATTGAGTGTCTTTTTTTAGTCATTTTGTGTCTTTTTTGGTCATTTTGTGTCTTTTTTTGGTCATTTTGTGTCTTTTTGGTCATTTTGTGTCTTTTTTGGTCCTTTTGTGTCTTTTTTTAGTCATTTTGTCTTTTTTTGGTCATTTTGTGTCTTTTTTTGGTGATGCATTGCGACACTCCCACGTGTATTCTGATGCATTTCATTGGCCAAGAGACCGAAAATAGTTGGAAAAAACTACAAATACTACAAAACCACGTATCCTCTTTCTGCTTTAATGGTAGAATAACACAACAGCGCCCCAACAGGTTTTAATGGTAGAAATGCGATAATGCTTTCCTGCCTTAAATGGATTAAAGATAGAAATATTGGGATCTCTCCTTCAGCCTTTGGACTGAGTTCCTCTCAGCAGCAGGTCTGACCGCTGACAACTGGAAGCCAGACGAAGCTCCGTCCCAACCGCAGAATGAGCTCCGAGCGGATCAATTAATACTTTCCTTCCTCAAGTTGAACCAGCTTTCTATCTGCCTCCTCCCATCTAATCAACACGCTGACCATTAGCAGTCTGCAGGCTGCCCAGCTCGTTCCTCTGACTCGTGGCCAAGTCTTTGCATGTCGATGTGGCTGGCAGCTGCCCACGTATCGACCCGCTGAATTAAGAGCTGCCAAGGATTCATCTTTCTGTTAATCCCTTCAGGGTGGACGCAGCTCCAACCGCCCACAGACACACAACTACAGAATCACTTGGAATAACTTGAGACATGTAGAGGTCAAGACAAGACATAAAGACATGTCCACCAGTCTGTCTTGTGTCTGTCTCTATAGTTGTTTGTCCTGGTGCCTAAAAACAATATTTTGTGGCCCCCACCTTGATATGAAAGTTTAATGTGAGTTTTATATGAATGGCACTTTACGGTGTTGTGTGTGGAAGGTCCCTTTAATTACTTTCTTTGGTAATTTTGTGCCTTTTTTTAAATAATTTTGTGTCTTTTATTAAATGATTTGTCTTTTTTAAAAATAATTTTGTCTTTTTTTAGTAATTTTGTGGCTTTTTTGGTCATTTGTGACTTTTTTAAATAATTGTGTGTCTTTTTTTAATAATTTTGTGTCTTTTTGGGAATTTGTGGCTTTTTTAAATAATTTTGTGTCTTTTTTAAATAATTTTGTGTCTTTTTTGGCCATTTTGTGTCTTTTATTGTAAATGTGTGTCTTTTTTTGGTCATTTTGTCAACTTGGCAACTTTGTTGCTATATTTAGCCACTTTTCAGACCCCCTTAGAGACTACTTTTCAAAAAAGCGACTGGAGACAAATCCAGCGACTTTTTCTGGTGTTATTGGAGACTTTTGGAGACTCGTTCTTACTTTTCTTAACGAGCCGCGGGGGCCGGAGGCTCTTCTTAACGAGCCGCGGGGGCCGGAGGCTCTTCTTAACGAGCCGCGGGGGCCGGAGGCTCTTCTTAAGGAGCCACAGGGGCCAGAGGCTCTTCTTAACGAACCGCGGGGACCGGAGGCTCTTCTTAACGAGCTGCAGGGCCCGGTGGCTCTTCTTAACGAACCGCGGGGGCCGGTGGCTCTTCTTAACGAGCCGCGGGGGCCGGTGGCTCTTCTTAACGAGCCGCGGGGGCCGGAGGCTCTTCTTAATGAGCCGCAGGGGCCGGAGGCTCTTCTTAACGAGCCGCAGGGGCCGGTGGCTCTTCTTAACGAGCCGCATGGGCCGGTGGCTCTTCTTAACAAGCCGCGAGGGCCGGAAGCTCTTCTTAACGAGCCGCGGGGGCCGGAGGCTCTTCTTAACGAGCCGCAGGGGCCGGTGGCTCTTCTTAACGAGCCGCGGGGCCGGAAGCTCTTCTTAACGAGCCACGGGGGCCACAAACCAATGGGTGAAGTCACGTAATAGCCACTTATATAATCAACATTATCATTCAAACTGAGCCACATTTCTGTCCATCTGATGGAGGGAAGTTAAATATTCAAATCTTTATCTGTGAAAGTTGAGTTGTTGTTTATTAGAACAGTGTTGATGAGAGTTTTGGGACATTTATGGAGCAGCAACATTTGATGGAATTACTTTCACATTACACACAGTAGTCAGATATAATGATAGTGAATGGAGCTGAATGTGGATCCTCTGAGGTCAAAACAAGACAGGAAACATGTCCACCAGTCTCGTCTTGTGTCCGTCTCTCTGATTGTTTGTCCTGCTGCCTCTACAGCATCACTCTGCCTTTGTTTGTCCCTCTCTCAGACTTGAGACCAATCAGATTAGAAAGTCTGAGAAACAGACAGACAGCTCGTCTCCATGTTGTTGTGTTGTGTCTCCAGAACAACATGATTTATGTCCCTGTTCCTCCTGTCTCGTCTCCTGACTGGTCCCGCTCCGAGGACATGATAAAGAAGAGTCAGAATGCTGACAGGGAGCTAACCTTGGCAGGGACTCCAGGGACTCCAGGGACTCCAGGGACCGGGGCCAACGGAGGCTCTTAGAGGAGACAGAAATACAGCTGGAGGCCCTCGACTCGTCCCCCGGGGACAAACAACAATCTGCTTCTTTCAGAGGCGTCCCTGAACTCATCAGGAACACAGGTTCTCTAAAGTGGAGCAGATGAGGTCTAAGTAGAGGCGTGCAGCAGGGAACAGTGGGGATGAGTAATGAGCTGTAACATAATAAGTTCCAGAGACTTATTGTTGTTGTGTGGATTAGTGATCTGTTATTTCTGTGTGTGTGATGGTGAGAAAGACGAGTGACTTTCATGAAACATTCTGGCTCAACAAATGAGCAAAAACAGTGTCAGAATAAAAAACTCACTGTTTCTAATGGATCATATTGGGTTGGATAGCAGCAGAAAGACACACAGCCCTATATAATTATGACCAAAAAGACACAAATTATAACAAAAAAGACAAATTATGACAAAAAAAGACACAAATTATGACAAAAAAAAGACAAATGACAAAAAAATGACAAATGACAAAAAAGACACAAATGACAAAAAGAACAAATTATGACAAAAAAGGCACAAATTATGACAAAAAAGACAAATTATAACAAAAAGGACAAATTATGACAAAAAGGACACAAATTATGACAAAAAAAGACATTATGACAAAAAAGACACAAATTATGACAAAAAGGACAAATTATGACAAAAAGGACACAAATTATGACAAAAAAGACACAAATGACAAAAAGGACACAAATTATGACAAAAAAGACACAAATTATGACAAAAAGGACAAATTATGACAAAAAGGACACAAATTATGACAAAAAGGACAAATTATGACAAAAAGGACACAAATTATGACAAAAAGGACAAATTATGACAAAAAAGACAAATTATGACAAAAAGGACAAAATATGACAAAAAGGACACAAATTATGACAAAAAGGACAAATTATGACAAAAAGGACACAAATTATGACAAAAAGGACACAAATTATGACAAAAAGGACAAATTATGACAAAAAAGACAAATTATGACAAAAAGGACAAAATATGACAAAAAGGACACAAATTGTGACCAATTAGACCAATCAACCAGCAACCTTCAGTTTGAAAAGTTCAGCCAAAAGTTCCTTCAACCTGCATCCTTTCTAACGGCCAACAGGGTCTCCAGACTCCACTAGTTACAAAAAGAAATCAGATTGTATAGAAGTCTATGAGAATATGACCCTACCTCTCACTTAATTTATTACCTCAGGAGACATTTTCCAAACTATTTTATAGTCTCAATTTCTAGTTTCAGATCTTCTACAATACAGCATGATGTTTAATTTTGAAAATTATGGTCCATGTAGATAAAATAGTACAAAGCGGGAAAGCAGAGTGACTTTCATGAAACATTCTGGCTCAACAAATGAGCAAAAACAGTGTCACAATGAAAACTCTTCTCTTTCTAATGGATCATATTGGGTTGGATAGGTTTTTGAAGATGCAGTAGACTTTTTTTTTGCTACAACACAACTCACAACACAGCAGAAAGACACAAAACCCTGACCAATTATCACCTCCGGATGGTTTTAGGACTGGCTTGTTGTCTAGTCTGCAGAGATCGATCAACCAGCAACCTTCAGTTTTGAAAAGTTCAGCCAAAAGTTCCTTTAACCAGCATTCTTTCTAACAGCCAACAGGGTCTCCAGACTCCACTAGTTACAAAAAGAAGTCAGATTGTATAGAAGTCTGTGAGAAAAGGTCTGAAAACCCTGAAGCCAATATGGAAATGACTTAAACCTGCATTATTTCTAATGGCCAGCAGGGGGCGACTCCCCTGACTTCTAAAAGAAAGCTGATTTTTGAAAGTCTATGAGAATATGACCCTACTTCTCACTTAATTTGTTACCATAGTAAACAAGTCCAAAGACACAAATTATGACGAAAAAGACAAAAATGATGGCAAAAAAGACACAAAAATGACAAAAAAGACAAATTATGACAAAACAGACAAAACTATGACAAAAAGACACAAAATTATGACAAAAAAGACACAAAATTATGACAAAAAAACCCACAAAATGACGAAAGACAGAAATTATGACAAAAAATACAAAATTATGACAAAACAGACAAAATTATGACAAAAAAGACAAAATTATGACAAAACAGACAAAATTATGACAAGACACAAAATTATGACAAAAAAGACACAAAACTATGACAAAAAAGACACAAAATTATGACAAAATCCCACAAAATGACAAAAAAGACACAAATTATGACAAAAAAACCCACAAATTATGACAAAAAAGACAGAAATTATGACAAAAAATACAAAATTATGACAAAACAGACAAAATTATGACAAAAAAGACAAAATTATGACAAAAAACCCACAAAATTATGATGAAAAAGACACAAATTATGACAAAAAAGACACAGGATTACAGTTTTACACTCTGGAGGGTGGTTTCAGTGTTTTTTTGTGTGTTTTTAAGCCCCAAAAACACCGTCAACATTTAAACAAAAGGCACTTCACATGAAATATGTTGTCGTTTTTACCCGAAAAAGTCCTGGTGTAAACTGAGCCTGAGTCACATTTCTGTCATCTGATGACGGGAAGTTAAATATTCAAATTAGCCGCTTTATGTGTCAGTTTCCTCCAAATTCAGTTGTGACTTTGTCTGTGAAAGTTGAGTGTTGATCAGAGCTCTTTGCTGAAAGTGTTGATGCGTTTTGGGACATTGAGCTTTATGGAGCAGCATCGTTGGTGGATTCATCACTAAGAATTACCTTCACATTACACACAGTATCAGACTGGACATTAACATAATGATGCTGATGTGGATCCTGTGAGTTCAGTCTGAGGTGACCAGACCACATCTGATGGGATTTCTGTCACAGCTGCATTCATCAGTAACATCCAGACAGCAGCAGCTTTATTTAAAGTTTGATTTAAATCATCTGTCAAACGTACCAGAAGCTGAACTTCACTCAGATGTTTTTAGACTAAAAGCAGATACGTTGTTTTGTAGTATTTGTAGTTTTTTCCACCTATTTTCGGTCTCTTGGCCAATGAAATGCATCAGAATACATGTGGGAGTGTCGCAATGCATCATGGGACTTTTCCAGAAATTTGAAATCATCACCAAAAAAAGACACAAAATGACCGAAAAAAGACACAAAATGACAAAAAAAAGACACAAAACAACTAAAAAAGGACACGAAAGACACAAAATGACTAAAAAAAGAGACACAATGACCAAAAAAAGACACAAAATGACCAAAAAAGACACAAAATGACCAAAAAAGACACAAAATGACTAAGAAAAGACACAAAATGACCGAAAAAAGACACAAAATGACAAAAAAAAAGACACAAAACAACTAAAAAAGGACACGAAAGACACAAAATGACAAAAAAAGAGACAATGACCAAAAAAAAGACACAAAATGACTAAAAAAGGACACAAAAATGACAGAAAAAAAAGACACAAAATGACCAAAAAAGACACAAAAATGACAAAATGACCAAAAAACACTCAGCTGGTAGCTCATAAGACGGCTATCAATTCTAAAAAATAAAGAATGTTGTAATGTGTTTTAGTAAAGACATATCCAAAATATACATATTGAGTAATTTAACAATTAAAGAGGTATACAGTTATTCACTCTCACTTTTTACACGTGCATGCTTATTAATACTCCATTATTACAGAAAGTTGGCAGTGACTGAAGGAAACTTAGACAGCAGGGTGGCTGATGGGTAATATATAATGCTGATATTATGTTGCTTCTGTTTGAATTAATAAGTTAATAACAAATGAGACACTAAATTGTGAAACTTAAATCAACTTAAATGTTATTTTGTTATTGTCTGCATCGTCTGGTTGCTAAAGTAGATCTGCAGTTTGTCTGAAGAGCTTTTTTTTTGTTTAAATGTATCAGCAACATTTTGTGCAAGTTTTTGTTGTCAGTGTTGTGATTTTCTGTCTGATTCAACTATTGATCACATTCAGTATTTCAGCTGTTCAAACAAGGAGTTAGTGCTTTTAGAATCAATCAACAACTCAATAGTCTGTCTACAACCCTCAGGTTTATAAAAGGTTGTAGAACAGAGAAAATCAAACATCAGTAAAGCTTTTCCTTCAATTTATCAAGACACAGACAGACAGCATCAAATATCCTGCTTTTTCCAACATTTAATAAAGGTATATGAAGTTTGGATTAATGTTTAATGTTTTAACTACTGTCATTTTGTCACAAGGACTGATTTTTATTGTACATTATACAGCACTATACTGTAAAAATCACACACAGTGATGAACAGTGAATAACAGTAAATAACTGTAGACTTCACAGAGATTATTTACAGTGCAGGTTTGTACATCATGAGTTTGTAAAGATGAACTCTCTCTCGTAGGTCTGTCAGAGTTTAAACAGTTAAAATGATCAGAGTTCTAAAAGCCTGTAATAACATTTAGACTAAAGCGAGAAGGCATAAAAATAAGTGAAGTCAAGCATTAATGACCTCCAGGGGGATTTTATCTCAGAGAGACTGGCTGCCTGACCTGTCACACTGATAAGGACCAGAGGAGGTCCAGAGGAGGACCAGAGGAGGACCAGAGGAGGGAGAACTAGTGGGATTCAGAGCTGGACATACCAAACATTCATCATGATTATCAGGGCTCGGACACTGTTTCACTGGTCAAATTAAAGCACTTTCCAGGTCCATTTTCAAGCTTTTCCAGGACCTTTCAACAGTTGTAAATGTCATGTTTTAGATGAGTAGTTTGATACTAAAAGGGGTAATTTCACTTAACTCTTTGGAGTTTTGGGCTATTTTGTCCTTTTTTTGGATCATTTTCATGTCTTTTCATGTCTCTGTAAGTCATTTTGTGTCTTTTTTGGTCATTTGTGTCTTTCTTGGTCATTTTGTGTCTGTTGTTGTGTCTTTTTTAGTTATTTTGTGTCTTTTTCTTTGTCATTTTGTGTCTTTTTTGGTCATTTGTGTCTTTTTGTGATTTTTTTGTGAATTTCATGTCTTTTTTTGGTCCTTTTATGTCTTTTTTTTGTAATTTTGTGACTTCTGTGGGGGTTTTTTTGTTGTTCTGTCTTCTCATTTTGTGTCCTTTTTGGTGATTTTGTGTCTTTTTTTTGTCATTTTGTGTCTTTTTTGGTGATTTTGTGGGTTTTTTGTGTCTTTTTTTGGTCTGCTTTGTTTTTTACGTCTGGATGTAATGAAGAAGCCATGCTTTGGCGCTTTTGGAGACTCCAGAGGGTTAACCATACCACCAGCAATAGTATCACACTTTTAACAACTAAAAATAGTTTGCTAGTCTCATAAAACATACTGGTATGGGAATCTATAGGGGCTAGGAGCAAAAGTAGGCTCACAAAAATCTTCAACCAGCAGCTGGTGGAACAAAACACGACCCAAACTAGGAGGAAAGACCAGAAATACTTCAGGACCCTCACATCCACTAGGAACTAGAAAAACTCAGGGGAGAGCAACAAGAAACATCTCAGAAACAAGAATTTCAGATTATAGGCTATAGGCTGTTCACTTTATATATTCTTTTCCATTTAAAATGCAGTTATCTATAGTCAGATTGCAAGAGAAATACAAGAAGAATTCCAAGCATTTACAAGCACTTAATCCAGAATCCAAGCACTTTTCAATCCTTGAAATTCAACATTAAAATTCAAGGATTTTCAAGGATTTCAAGCACCCGTACCAACCCTGCATTATGGATGTGTGTATAAAGGAAATGATGGAATACTATTACTGAGAAACACAGACACAGATAAGCAGCATTTTTTCCATCGATCTTTAGTTTCACTTCCTCTCCGTTTAAAAACCAACAGAAACAGAAACAACTTCTCACATGAGAAACGTTGTGCACTCTCTGAAAAGAAAAGAAAAAACCTAGACAGCAAAACTCTTCTGTGAAGTGTTGAGGAGCAGCGATCGATAGTCTTCACTCCACCGATGAGAGACGTCTTTAAATGTGGAGAGAATTGATTGGAAAAAAACATGGATGGTTAATTCTGCCATTAGTATTCTATCCCACACAGTTTGAGATCACGTTCAATATGAGCAGCAGAGACGCTCTGCAGTCTTTTGTCTGAAGAGACGATTTAGAGAAACTAACTTGAAATTAGCCCGATGGGCTCAATAAGAAACTATGAAGACATGATGGGAGTTATGAATCTTCTGCAGAGACTCTGGAAGGACACATGAAGCACTAAATAACAGGATACAAGGAGAAAAATGACAATAAATCTATGAAAAGTCATGCATCTGAAACATGGTACCAGCTTGCAGTCTTGACCATAAAGTAGGGCTGTCTGTCTCTGACTGTATAGAAGTCTATGAGAAAATGACCCTACTTCTCACTTGACTTATGACCTCAGTAAACGTTTCCCTAATGATTTTATGTGCTCGATTGCTAGATTAAAGTATTCTTCAACACAAAATATTGTTCATTAGCAAATTATGATTGGCACGCAAAAAAAAAACCCTCAATGTTACCCTATGGAGAGGCTAGAGTGATGACATCATCAAAAAAGGACACAAAATGAACATAAAAAGACACAAAATGACCAAAAACATGAAATCTTAAAAGTGCAGTGTAAAAATGCACAAAATGACTTCTTGTAATTAATGTTGTTCTGCTGTTGTTGACATCAGACCAACATTAAATCACAGTAAGTGGTTATTTTTTATTTGTTTCAAACCTTTTGTATTCCTATTTATACTGTTAAACATGCATTTGAGCATGAAATATGTTAAGTTACTGCACTGTAAACAAATAGACACAAAATGACCAAAAAAAGACACAAAATGACCAAAAAAAGACACAAAATGAACAAATAGACACAAAATGAAAAAAAAAAAAAGCACGCAAAAGAACCCCACAATGTTGCCCTATGGTGAGGCTAGAGTGATGACATCATCAAAAAAGACACAAAATCAACCAAAAAAAAGACACAAAATCAACAAAAAAAAGACACAAAATCAACAAAAAGACAAAAGCAAGCAAAAAAAAACCCTCAATGTTATCCTAGGGTAGAGAGGGTAGAGTGATGACATCATCAAAAAAGGACACAAAATGACCAAAAACATGAAATATTAAAAGTGCAGTGTAAAAATGCACAAAATGACTTCTTGTAATTAATGTTGGTCTGCTGTTCTTGAAATCACAATAAGTGGTTAATTTTTAATTGCTTCAAACCTTTTGTATTCCTATTTATACTGTTAAACATGCATTTGAGCATGAAATATGTTAAGTTACTGCACTGGAAACATATTTAAAATAGCATTTTCATCATATCTGGTTAAGTGACGCTCCTATGTGTGGCCCTGTGGTGGTGTTGTGGCCCCCTGCAGCATTTAAGTTGCCCATCCCTGATACACACACACATATATATATATATATATGTGTGTATGTATGTATCAGGGACGGGGACCTTGAGCCTGTGTAGCCTAAAATGTATCAACACACAGACAAGCGGCGAGTAAAGGCTTAATCAGGGATAATATATCCTCATCTCTCAGTGTTAAAGCCTATAGGAGCTGTATTTTGGCTCCAGTAAAGGTAAAAGCTTGCCTTGTGGCTGAGCCCTGCAGAAAGTGAATTACAACCAGAGGAGATAAAAGCCTGGCAGCTTTTTCAAGATCAGTGAAGGTTAGAAGGGACTCAATTTGAGCTCTAATCCGCGGTTGTCGGAGGGAACAAACTGGTGACCTTTCAAACTACACACATACAATCACTACTCTAAAAAGCAGCTTATAGATCTCTGGCAGTTTTGTGGCTTTGTGGAGGCAGTATTGTTGCCTCTCTTTCTTTATTTTTAAGGAATAACTCTTCTATCAATGTATGAGAGTCAGCCAGGGCTGTCTGAGTAGGTGGATAGGAGTCTCATTGAGATTAAAAGATGTTTCTGAAGAATATTGGTGCAATAATACATTTAATACTGACATAAAAACCTTAAATAACAGTCAAACTGCTTTCACTGATTTGTAAAAATGAAGTTAAATCAATAGATAAGTAGCAAAAGCTTGGTTTTAAGTAGCTCGAGAGAGAAAAACTGTCAGGAGAAAGAAGAAGAAAGTTGCATTTTCAGCACCATGGACAGCTCAAAAGCCTTTAGAGGCTTTAAAAGGTTAAAATATGTTTCTTAAGAATATTGCTACAAAAACACATTAAATACCAACATAAAAACCTTTAACAACAGTCAAACTGCTTTCACAGATTTGTAAAATGAAGTCAAATCAAAAAATAACTAGCAAAAGCATTGAGCATGAGTGACATTTTCCAGATACTTTTAAACTGAGTTGTTAAATAACTATAAATCCCTCTGACTGGAGTATAAAACGTGGGCAAGTAGGTGACAATGAGAGCAATCACAGAATCAATCAAAAAAGCATGGTTTTTAAGTAACTTAAGGGAGAAAAACTGTCAGGAGAAAGAGAAGAAAAGTTGCATTTTCAGCACCATGGACAGTTCAAAAGCCTTTAGAGGCTTTAAAAGGTTAAAATATGTTTCTTAAGAGGGGCATAAGAATGTTGCTACAAAAATACAATAAATACTAACATAAAAACCTTAAATAACTGCAAAACTGCTTTCACAGATTTGTAAAAATGGAGCTAAAGCTTTGACCATGAGTGAGATTTTCCAGATACTTTTAAACTGACTTGTTAAATAACTATAAATCCCTCTGATTGGAGAATAAAACGTGGGCAAGTAGGTGACAATGAGAGTAATCACAGAATTGATCAGAAAAGCACGGTTTTAAATACCCTGAGAGAGAAGAACTGCCAGGAGAAAGAGAAGAAAAAAATGTAAAGTTGAATTTTCAGCACCACGGACAGCTCAAAAAGCCTTTAGAGGCTTTAAAAGGTTAAAAGATGTTTCTTAAGAGGGGCATAAGAATGTTGGTACAAAAATACAATAAATACTAACATAAAAACCTTAAATAACAGTCAAACTGCTTTCACAGATTTGTAAAATGAAGTTAAACCAATAAATAACTAGGACAAGCGTTGACCATGAGTGACATTTTCCAGATGCTTTTAAACTGACTTGGACCTTGTTAAATAACTATAAATCCCTCTGATTGGAGTATAAAACGTGGGCAAGTAGGTGACAATGAGCACAATCACAGAATCGAGCAGAAAAGCACAGTTTTAAGTAGTTTAAGAGAGAAAAACTGTCAGGAGAAAGAGAAGAAAAGTTGCATTTTCAGCACCATGGACAGCTCAGAAGCCTTTGAGGCTATAAAAGGTTAAAATATGTTTCTTAAGAGGGGCATAAGAATGTTGCTACAAAAATACAATGAATACTAACATAAAAACCTTAAATAACTGCAAAACTTTCACAGATTTGTGAAAATGAAGTTAAGTCAATAAATAACGAGCAAAAGCATTGACCATGAGTGAGATGTTCCAGATACTTTTAAACTGACTTGTTAAATAACTATAAATCTCTCTGATTGGAGTAAGTAGGTGACAATGAGAGCAATCACAGAATCGATCAGAGAAGCATGTTTTTAAGTAGCTTAAGAGAGAAAAACTGTCAGGAGAAAGAAGAAGAAAAAAATGTGAAGTTGAATTTTCAGCACCACGGACAGCTCAAAAGCCTTTAGAGGCTTTAAAAGGTTAAAAGGTGTTTCTTAAGAGGGGCATAAGAATATTGCTACAAAAATGCATTTAATACTGACATAAAAACCTTAAATAACAGTCAAACTGCCTTCACAGATTTGTAAAAAATGAAGTTAAATCAAAAAATAACTTGCAAAAGCATTGACCATGAGTGAGATTTCCCAGATATTTTTAAACTGACTTGTTAAATAACTATAAATCCCTCTGATTGGAGTATAAAGCAAGTCGGTGACAATGAGCGCAATCACACAAATCGATCAGAAAAGCATGTTTTTAAATAATAATACATTATACATAATGCATAAACATAAATACCCTGAGAGAGAAGAACTGCCAGGAGAAAGAGAAGAAAACGTAAAATGTTGGATTTTCAGCACCATGGACAGCTCAAAAGCCTTTAGAGGCTTTAAAGAATATTTCTACAAAAAATAATTTAATACCAACATAAAAACCTTTAACAAGAGTCAAACTGCTTTCAAAGATTTGTAAAATGAAGTTAAATCAATAAATAACGAGCAAAAGCATTGACCATGAGTGAGATTTTCCAGATACTTTTAAACTGACTTGTTAAATAACTATAAATCTCTCTGATTGGAGAATAAAATGTGTGACAATGAGAGCAATCACAGAATCGATCAGAAAGCATGGTTTTAAGTAGCTGAAGAGAGAAAAACTGTAAACGTAAAGTTGCATTTTCAGCACCATGGACAGCTCAAAGGCCTCATAAACACCAAGGACCTCACAAGGTCTCCTCCTAAACCACTCAACACACATCACACTCTCTCTTTATCACATAATCACTAATAGCTCTTCTTTACACTCAGCAGCATCAACAACACAAACACACAGAGTCTAACTGCAGGAACACAAAGGGTTAAACTGAGAAAAACTGTGTTAAAGTTTTTTAACATTGTTTTAACTCTCCAGCCAGATGTGTTATAGGTAAGTCAGTGATATGAGACTTATTTCTACAGGTATTGATGTTTTTATGTTCAAAAATCATGATTTATTTGACCTTTGACCCCAAAAATGTAGTTCCTGTCTCTGGTTTTGCTGTAAAAGGTTCTAATAGTAATGTTGTTGTCTAGCTTTTATATTTAGTTTTCACTGAATAAACATTTTCAGATTGATTGTTATGAATGTATTTAAGTGTTTAACAACTCTATTCAAAGATTTGTCTATTTTATACTTAATATTATAAAGAAATGTTATATTTTAGTCTTAATATCATTTTATCTCACTTTTTTACTTCATCACTATCTAGATAATAATTTCCCTTTCAAATAAACATATAATGTCTATAATTCTTGTCTTCACTATTCAACACAATGAAGAAATACAAGACTACACTGGATCAGACCGTCTGCTTTGGTTTTATGTTTAATTTTGTATTTACTGTAAAACAAAATAAATAAATATACTACATATTTCCATGCTGACTATAGAAGTCAATACAGACATTTTATACCTCGTTTGAAACCTTAAAACTTTGTTTTTTCAACGGATTTAACAATCTAACTTTAGGATTTACAACATAAAAATCCAAATCAGACCATTAAAAGAACTTACTGCAGTCTGCTTTGGTTTTGAGTTGGATTTTTTTCTAGTTACTGCAATTTTTTATGTCATTATTTCTCTGAAAGGAAGCAAAATGGAAATCTAAAACTTTGTCACAAGATAAAACAGACATCAAGGAGCTCATTTTTAGTTTTAACTCAATTTCGACCATAAATATAGTTCCTGCAGTTAGACTTTGTAGGGCAGAACAGTAGACGGAGGCCCCCAGGGGCCAGAACACAGAACACAAACCCTGCTCTGTGGCTAGCAGCTGTTGATAAAGCTCTCTGGTTACATGCTGAGTGGAGCTAGTACTATAGTAGTACTATAGTAGTAGTACTATAGTAGTGTAGTAGTGTTCACTGTTTGCTGATAGAACACAGAGACAAAGCTGCTTCAGGCACGAAAATCAATCCGCCTCAACAAATCCACTCTTGTTAGCTGCAAGAGGTCAATGGAAGACACCAGCAGCAACACATAATTAATAAGAGAGCTTATTACACACAGGAGGAGCAGGTTTAGAGGTTTAGAGGACGAGGCCGGACTGGTCCCATGACGGTCCCACTGGAGCCGGATCACTGATCTGCTGCAGGCTAAAACTCTCCACCAGCTGATGGAACCATGAAGCTGAGCAGGAATAAATAAAATAAAACAGGATCCTACCTTCACTGCATCAGCATGTGTGACTTTCTCGAAGACTTTGTCGTTGACTTTCATGATCTGGTCCCCGATCCGGAGCCCCTGTTTCTCCGCCAGGCTCCCGGGCTCCACCAGGGACACGTAGATGCCGACCCCGTGCTCCGAGCCCCCCCGGATGCTGAACCCCAGACCCTCGTTGCTCTTGTGCCGCTTCATGGTGACCTGCCGGATCTCCCCCGGCGGCTCGTGCACAAAGTTGCTGCCCAGCAGCGGCACCAGGGGGGCGGCCGTCCCGTCGCTGCTGGTGCTGAAGCTGTCCGGGGAGCCGCGCAGCGCCACCTGGAACTCCGGGTTGTTGGCGGGGTTGCTGGGGGAGAAATGCCCGGGGGGGGTCGGGGTCGGGCTGGCTCCGGGGCCGAAGTCTCCCTGCGGGGGCTCCGCGGTGCCGTTGGCTGCAACTATATCCGACTTTAAGTAGAGGCCCTCGGAGGTGTACTGCTCGAAGAGCAGCTGGTCGGAGCGCGGGATGACGAGCCGCAGCATGGGGAGAAGCTGCCGCTTGCTGGGCGCGTTGAGGATCACGTTGAGGGTCTGGACCAGGTCGTACACGTTGCGTTTGGAGTGGTAGACGTTGAGGCAGTGGATGAACTGCTCGCGCTCGAAGTCGTTGAGCAGCAGGTTGAGCGCGTTGTGCAGCTTCCGCACGTTGGCGGAGAGAGTCCGCGCGCTGGAGGCCACCGAGTTGGCGGAGGAGCTGAGGGACATGCGCTCCAGGTCGGTGCTGCTCATCCTGCCGGCGGGGGGACCGGGACCGGGACCGGGACGCGGCGCCACACTGGTTGCGGGTTAGAGAGCGCGCATCACGGGCTGCAGGAGGCGCGGGATCGGACCGGCGCTGCGCATCACGACCGCTGGAGGAGGACCGGAGCTCCGCGTGTCTCCATGCTGCCGGATGATCCGCTTATGATCCGGATAGAGCGACTAGAAGGGGGGCAGCTTCACCTCTCCACCGCGCAATTAAAGTCCAACTAATTCAATTTCACAGCGGACACGAATTAATTAGCACTTAACCATCATTTAGATATCAGTTAATTGGATTCTAAGAACTTCACGTGTGCGTCAAAAACTGGACATGCAACAGCGTCGCGGAGAACCTGGAGACCTGGTCCCTGTAGTCCCTGTAGTCCCTGGTCCCGCTCCGTCACAGAGCTTATAATGAGCCACGTCAGGACCTGCGTGTCATTAGCTGCAGGCTTGTTTTCCAGGAGGTCAGGTGGCTGAGAGCCGAGCCGAGCCGAGCCGCGCCGCGCCGCGTCTCTGGTGTCTCTGGTGTCCGCCTCAGCGCCAACAGATCCACAAGGAACCAGAACTTAACATAAAACACCCTCGGTCCTCTGTGGTGCAGAAAGAAAAGCTATTCCCGCTCCACGAAGAAAAATAAAATATAAAAAGTTATATCTGAGCTCCTGTTTGTTGTCCTGGTACTCCAGAATATCCGCTCCGGGTTTTATTTCCAAGTTAGTCTCCAGGTGATCGGGTCCTGCTGCCGGTCCCGTCTTCTCTCCGGTGCTGCTGGTGGATCCTCGGTCCGGCTCGGTGTCTCGGTGTCTCGGTGACCTGCTGCTGTGTCTCTGTTACTACAGCGACACACTGAGACTACTGGCTCCTCTCTCGTCCTCTGTCGGAAGTGACGCAGCGCCGTCAGCCGGTAGCTGCGTCCGTCCAGCAGGCTGCTGCTCCACGCGGAGCTCCGTCACATTCACAACACTAACAACTCTATATTTAGACATTAGAGCAGTTTAGAGTCGATACATGATGCTCGTTTAGTAGGACAGGTGTAGACTTCAAAATAAAATACAAATACTAATAGGCAAAGGTCATATATAGATGATAAACACATAGAAGATAAAAAGGGATGACAAATCTAAAAACTAAAAACAATAAAATAACATATCAGAAGGTAATACACCCCCATGCATGGTACTTCAGTCACAATTACGTTTAACAAGGAGCTTTATTTAGACATTATAGTAGTCAAGTCAATATACAGTCATGGAAATAAATATTAAACTATTGTTTTCTTCAATTTCTTGTTCATTTTAATGTCTGGTTCAACTAAAGGTTCATTTGTTTGAACAAATATAATGATAACAACAAAAATAGCTGATAAGAGTTTAATTTATGGTTTTCTTTGATGATAATTTTGGTTATTATGAATAAAACCATGTTAAATGTCTAGATATCAGCTCTTAAATTAAACTCTTATCAGATATTATTGTTGTTATCATTATATTTGTTCAGACAAATGGACCTTTAATTGAACCAGACATTAAAATGAACAAGAAACTGAATAAAACAAGGTGGTTTGACATTTATTTTCATGACTGTATTTATCACATTTAGTAGGACAGGTGTAGACTTCAAAATAAAATACAAATACAAATAGGCAAAGATCATACATAGATGATAAACAGAAGATAAAAACATAGAAGATAAAAAGGGATGACGAATCTAAAAACTAAAAACAATAAAATAACATATTAGAAGGTAATACACTCCCATGCATGGTACTTCAGTCACAATTACGTTTAACAAGCAGCTTTATTTAGACATTAGAGGAGTTTCTAGTCAATACAGAATGCACGTTTAGTAGGACAGGTGTGGACTTCAAAATAAAATACAAATACTAATAGGCAAAGGTCATATATAGATGATAAACAAAGATAGAAGATAAAAACATAGAAGATAAAACCGATGCAAATCTAAAAACTAAAAACAATAAAATAATATATAAGAAAGTCATACACTTCCATGCATGGCACTTCAGTCACAATTAAGTTATCTGTCCATCAATAAGATATCTGATATCTAGACATTTAACATGGTTTTATTGATAATAACCAAAATCATGATCAATAAAACCATGTTAAATGTCTCGATATCAGCTCTTAAAAGAAACTCTTATCAGCTATTTTTGTTGTTATCATTATATTATATTTATATTGTATCATTATATGTTATAATTTCTAGTCAATACAGAATGCACATTTAGTAGGACAGGTGTGGACTTCAAAATAAAATACAAATACAAATAGGCAAAGGTCATATATAGAAGATAAACACATATAATAATAAAAAAAACAATAAAATAACACACTAAGAAGGTAAAACACCCATTGTTTTCTTCAATTTCTTGTTCATTTTAATGTCTGGTTCAACTAAAGGTTAATTTGTTTGGACAAATATAATGATAACAACAAAAATAGCTGGTAAGATATCTGATATCAAGCTATTTTCCATGTTTTTCTTTGGTAGTGATTTTGGTTATTATGAATTAAACCATGTTAAATGTCTAGATATCAGCTCTTAAATTAAACTCTTATCAGCTATGTTTGTTGTTATCATTATATTTGTCCAAACAAATGCACCTTTAGTTGAACCAGACATTAAAATCAACAAGAAATTAGAGAAAACAAGGGTCTAATATTTATTTTCATGGCTGTATTTATCACATTTAGTACAACAGGTGTAGACTTCAAAATAAAATAAAAAATAAAAATAGGCAAAGTTTTATGTTTACTGTTGATTGTTTATCTGAATTGCATTTGTATTTGTATGCTACTGGAACTTCAATTTCCTTGAGGGATCAATAAAGTCTAAAAAGTGTTAAAGTTCAGCCTCACAACAATAAATCACATCAATTCAGTACAAATGTGCCTGTTAAAAAGAATAAATATGACTGTGATCATTTCCTTCTTTCTCATCATCAGTCTGTGCTGCAGGTCCTCCAGCTGCAGCAAGGGTTTTTTTTATTTCTTTGTAATTTTTTTGTGTGTTTCTTTTTTTTTTTTTTTTTTGTAAAAACAAAATTGTGCTTTTTGTGTGTATATTTCTGTTTTTTGTAAAAAAAAAAAAAAAAAAAAAAAAAAATTGGGGGGGTTATGTGTGTTTTTTATTTTTTTTTATTTTTGTGGGTTTTTTGTGGGGGTTTTTTTGTGGTTTTTGTGGTTTTTATATGAGTGTTTTTGTAAAAACAAAATTGTCCTTTTTGTGTGTATATTTGTGTTTTCTGTAATTTTGTGGGGTTTTTTGTTTTTTATATGTGTTTTTATCAGTGTTATTTGTAATTTTTTCATTTTTTTGTGTTTTTTACGTGTGTCTTCTGTGTGTTTTTATGTTTTTTTGTAATTTTTTGTGTTTCTTGTGTTTTTTGTAAAAACAAAATTGTGCTTTTGTGTGTATATTTGTGTTTTTTGTAATTTTGTGTGTGGGGGGGGGGGTGTTTATTATGTGTTTTTATCAGTGTTTTTTGTATTTTTTATGGTTTTTTGTGTGTTTCTTGTGTTTTTTATGGTTTCATGCGTGTCTTCTGTGTGTTTTTATGTTTTTTGTAATTTTTTGGTGTGTTTCTGTGTGTTTTTGTAGAAAAAAAAATGTTTTTTATGTTTTTTTATGTGTTTTTTGTAAATTTTTTTGGTGAGTTTTTGTAAAAAAAAAAAAGAAAAAAAAAAAAGAAATTTAAGTTGCATATACAGGCAGAATGAAAAAGAGTCCAAAACTAAAATAGACCCAAACTCCAAAGAGTTAAGTTAGTGCCTGTTAAAAAGAATATATGACTGTGATCCTGTCCTTGTTTCTGTGTGCTGCAGGTCTGGAGCCTGTCCCTGATCAGGAGTCCAGCAGCAGAGTGGAGGTGAACTCTGAGTCCGTGTGATCAATCACTAGTTTAAAACGGTGACGATATCAGCAGCAGATGAAGCTTGGTGGCCTCCCTGTTGACTGATGACACCAGCAGCTTCTGGCAGAGTTTCTGAGCTGAGCCGGCTTTAAATCTGCTGCTGGGAGCCAGAAACCAGAACCAAAACCTCCTTCTGCCTTATTAAACAGGAAGAGAAGTGACTGAGAAGAGTCTGTCTGCAGAGGAGAGGACCATTGTGTCCTTTTCAGTTATAATTGTGACAGAGTGTGCTCCGGGTGACAGAATCACTAATGTCAAAGTAATTAGTGAGGTTAAAAAAATGGACCGATGCACTTGGAAAATGAAAATGGTCTTTTGGAAATGAATCAATTAGAAAATCAGAGGAGGAACGGAGGTTAAAACTCTGAGTCTGACTCCTTTCATCCTGCCTGGATTCACCACTAAAACATGTTTAAATACCATGTTGGTATATTTTTTCACCTATATGACCTGATAATAATAATAATTGATTTTTTATTCTGACTTACTGGATCAACATTTAGAACCAAAAAGAAACAAAAAAGAACATAAATGTGATCTTGTGATTGTGTGTGATCCTGTCATCAACTCTATTTGATTTGGCTCTGGTGTGTTTAGAGGAACAATTTGGGTCATTTTGTGTCTTTTTTTTTTTGCTAATTTTGTGTCTTTTTTTTTGTATTTTTTTTTTGGTCATTTTGTGTCTTTTGCTGTGTCTTTGTAGTATTTTTGTGTCTTTTTTTAGTCATTTTGTTTCTTTTTGTGTCTATTTTGTGTCTTTTTGTGTCTTTTTTTGGTCATTTTCTATCTTTTCTTGGTCATTTTGTGTCTTTTTTTGGTCATTTTGTGCCTTTTGTTGTGTCCTTTTGGTCATTTTGTGTACTTTTGTGTCTTTTTATGTCTATTTTTGTGTCTTTTTAGTCATTTTGTTTCTTTTTATGTCTATTTTCGTGTCTTTTTTATTCATTTTGTGTCTTCTGTATTTTTTTTAGTCATTTTGTCTTCTCATTTTGTGTCTTTTTGTGTCTATTTTAGTCATTTTGTGTCTTTTTTAGTCATTCTGTGTCTTTTTTAGTCATTTTGTGTCTTTTTTAGTCATTTTGTGTCTCTTTTGTAGTCATTTTGTGTGGTTTTTGGTCATTCAGTGTCTTTTTTAGTCATTTTGTGTACTTTTTTTGGTCATCTTGTGCCTATTTTAGTCATTTTGTGTCTTTTTTAATCATTTTGTGTCTTGTTGTGTTGTGTCGGGCTCTACTCTGCTTTGTTTTCTAGTCTGGATGTGATGAAGAAGTCATGTTCTGGAGCTCTCGGAGACTCCGGAGGGTGAAAGCTCCTCTGAGTGAAATCACAGATGAAGTCAGCAGTCCTGGTCTCAGAGTGACGCAGCAGAACTGTCAGCAGGAAGCAGCGACGCAGCAAACACAGAACATCAACAGCTTCTGATACGTCTGCATGGTTTCAGAGAGACTTTATCACTTCATGATTCCTCCGCTAACGCTTTAGTTTCATTCTTCTTCTAAATAATCAGTCACTGGAGAAACTTCTTCTACTTTACAGTCCAATGGTTTGATATCAGACATTAAGGCTGCAACTACTGATTACTGGCATCATTAATTAGTTAAAATTAAAATTATTTATCAGATTAATGCATGAATCATCTCATCTGTCCTCTGTGTTTTCTGCAGCTGTTTTGTATCTATTTGTAGTCATTTTGTGTCTCTTTGTGGTCGTTTGGTGCCTATTTTGCAGTTTTTTTATGTGTCATTGCAGTAATTTTTTAGTCTTTGTGGTTGTTTTGCCCCCTTTTTAGTAATTTTGTGTCTTTTTCTCATCATTTTGTCTTTTTTAATCATTTTGTGTCTTTAATGTTTCTATTTTTGTGTCTTTTTTAGTCATTTTGCGTGGTTTTAAGTCATTTTGTGTCTTTTTTTGGTCATTTTATGTCATTTTTAGTAATTTTGTGTCCTTTTTTGGTCATTTTGTATCTTTTTGGTCAATTTGTGTCTTTTTTTAGTCATTTTGTGTCTTTTTTTTTGGTTATTTTGTGTCTTTTTTTGGTCATTTGTGTCTTTTTTGGGTCATTTTATGTCGTTTTTAGTCATTTTGTGTCTTCTTTTAGTTATTTTGTGTCTGAGACTTTACAGTCCAATGGTTTGATATTAGACATTCAGGCTGCAGCTACTGATTACTGGCATCATTAATTAGTGTTAAAATTATTTATCAGATTAATGCATGAATCATCTCTTCTGTCCTCTGTCTTTTCTGCAGCTGTTTTGCGTCTATTTGTAGTCATTTTGTGTCTCTTTGTGGTCGTTTGGTGCCTATTTTGCAGTCATTCTGTGTGTTATTGCAGTCGTTCTTTAGTCTTTGTGGTTGTTTTGTCCCTTTTTAAAGTCTCTCAGTCTCTTTGTGTGTTTTCAAAGCAGTTTTGTATCTCTTTATTGTCACTTTGTGGTATATTTGTGTCTCTTTGTTGTCATTTTGACTGTCTTTGTATTGGTTGTGTCTCTGTGAGATATAACTATATAGACCAAGAATGCAGGACTTTTACTGTAGTGGAGTCATTTCACAGTGTGTATTAGTACTTGTACTGCAGTAAAGGACTTGAATACTTCTTCCACCATGTGACTTTGGGTTCTGCATCATTTGGGGTTTTGCTTTCATGTTGTTTTCTCCAACAGAAACTCTTTATTTATTTCTGCACTTCACAACACACAGCATGCAGCCCCTCTATCATCAGCCCACACTGTGAATGAGGTTTATTTCCACTGCAGTGATGTTTCCCCATTACAGCGTTAGTGAGGTCCAACACTGATGTGGGGTTATTAGACCTGGCATTTTGTGTCTACTTTGTGTCTTTTTTTAGTCATTTTGTGTATTTTTTTAGTCATTTTGTGTATTTTTGTGTATTTTTTAGTCATTTTGTGTCTTTATAGTGTTTTTGTGTCTTTTTTTAGTCCTTTTGTGTCTTTTTTGTCATTTTGTGTTTTTTGGTCATTTTGTGTCTTTTTTAGTCTTTTTGTGTCAATTTTGTGTCTTTTTTTTAGTCATTTTGTGTATTTTTTATGTCTATTTCTGTGTCTTTTTGTCATTTTGTGTTTTTTTTAGTCATTTTGTGTCTTGTTGTGTTGTGTAGGGCTCCACTCTGCTTTGTTTTCTAGTCTCTCTAGTCATGTGGGATTATTAGACCTGATTCATAATAAGAGTCCCAGTTTCTCCCAAAGCTGTCTGAGGTCAGGTTCAAGTTCTTCCACAATAAATTACATTTTCAGCCAATTAACCCCTGATATATTTTGTATTTTGAGTGTGTTTTTGAGGGAAGGTCAAAGTTTGGACTCATCAGTCAGAGATCTCTTTCAGAAAATCAGTCTATCAAGTGTTCTTTTGTGGGTCAGTTTGAAGATACTTCTGGGGACGTTTCGGTATATATACGTATATATATGTTAATAATCCAATCCAATCCACTTTATTTATAGAGCACAATTTTATCAAACACAAGGTTTCCAAAGTGCTGCACAAACAATAAATAGATAACACAATACAAAGAGATGTAGTAAACAATAGAACAGTAAAATACAATGAGATAAAATAAATTTAAAATAGGATAAAAATAAATAAAATAAAATGTAAAATGTACTCCCCGCACAAAATAAAATATGCATGTATACAAATAAAAACAAAAAAATCATAAAATCATAAAATCAACACTCTACGTGGTGTTAAAAGCCATCTCTTATAGCCTGCTATTAACTGTATTATAATGGCATTATAATACAGTGAATAGCAGGCTAAACGAGATTTATAAGCGCGTATAAGAAACTTATTAACAGTTTTGCAAATGCTTAAAGTTCTGGCAACCACAGCTGCTGGTTTTTACCATAAAAAATACAGTTGTTTTTTTTAAAGTGCACTGAGACACTGAGACTCTGAGTTCAGCTCCGCTACAGCAAAACGTTGATACAGCAAACATTTAAACACGAGTTTCTGTTACTCTGTGTGGATCAGCAGACCTGTGTATGTGTGTGTGTGTGTGTGTGTGTGTGTGTGTGTGTGTGTGTGAAGTTGATCGATGACAGTAATTAGAAGAGTTCACCAAGGGAAACATGGAGAAGCCAAACAGTGTTATAATGGACAGAGACAGTCGCTGGCCAACCAGCAGAGCAGCAGAACAAAGATGGAGAAAGTTCATCGAGTTAGAGAGAAAAAGAAGACAACTGAGAGCAAAAACTGACAAAAAAAAGAGACAAAATGAACACAAAGAACCCCAGCAGAGCTCAATGATTCTGGCTATTATCACAGTTTTCAATTTTAACTGAAAAAAGCTCTTAGCTGAAGCCCGACGGAGAAAGACTCTCGGTGGCAGAACAATTAATGTGTTAATGACGAGATGACCGCTGTGAGATTAACTAGTGTAACGATAACAGCCCTGTGTGTGTGTGTTTGTGTGTGTGTGTGTGTGTGTGTGTGTGTGTGTGTGTGTGTGTGTGTGTGTGTGTGTGATCACTATGACCGGGGCACGTTGCCCCAGTAAGAGACTCCAAAATAAAAGGAGGAGGCTGCCTCCTCACAAGTAAATGAGTCCATTTCATGGTTAACTGTAATCATTGTGAAGGCTTAACAAGGCTTAAATACTCCACTTAATAGGCTTTACGGCGTATGACTAAAAGCTTAACGGAGTCATCAGTTTTAATCAAATACAAGATAAATGGGCTTTAAACAGGTCGGCATGTAAAACAAAAACCAGCATGTCTGCAGCTGCAACAACCAGGAGTTTATATTCACAACGGGTCAAATAGTCACTTTTGTATGTTTTAGTGACTAAATGCAAGGCAGATGCATGTAAATATATAGGGCTATATATACTGTATGTGTGTAAATGTTTATATGTTTATGTACATCTGTTTAATGGTGCCTATGTGAGTATGTGTATGTATATGTATATGCATGTATTCGTATATGTTGTTGTTTATTGTTTCGGTTCGAAAAGAAGAATTAATAAAAATGAAATGCTACTTTTCCAAGCCCTGCTGAAAACTGTTTTCCCACAGGACCTGACAGAGATTTCTGGATGGTGATGCTACTACATATACAATTTATATATTTCCATATTCAGCAGGGCTGTTTCCACTACTTTTTTTAGTCCCTGTAGAAGAGCAGGGTCGTGTTTCTCCCCTGATAAAAGCGTGGTTGCTGATTGGATAGAACGCTAAGCAGGATGTGACGTAGTACTCTACGCCACAACAACACGCGCCATTTGTAAAAGCTGGCAAAGCCACTTTGTTGCTATATTTAGCAACTTTTCAGACCCCCTTAGCGACTATTTTTCAAAAAAAGCGACTGGAGACAAATCCAACGACTTTTTTCTGGTGTTATTGGAGACTTTTGGAGACTCATTCTTACTCTGTTAGCGGCAGTTAGCTACAGTTAGCTCTGTAACAGTACAGTGTGTATGTGCTAACAGTTAGCTCTGTAGCAGTACAGTGTGTATGTGCTAACAGGCTAACAGTTAGCTCTGTAGCAGTACAGTGTGTATGTGCTAACAGGCTAACAGTTAGCTCTGTAGCAGTACAGTGTGTATGTGCTAACAGGCTAACAGTTAGCTCTGTAGCAGTACAGTGTGTATGTGCTAACAGGATAACAGTTAGCTCTGTAGCAGTACAGTGTGTATGTGCTAACAGACTAACAGTTAGCTCTGTAGCAGTACATTGTGTATGTGCTAACAGGCTAACAGTTAGCTCTGTAGCAGTACAGTGTGTTTGTGCTAACAGGTTAGCGGACACTCTGTGTACAGTTAGTGATGCCGGTTAATTCACAATCACTAAAAGTAACAGACTGGAGAACATAGGACCCTTTTTGGGAATAGCGGGGAACAAGGGTCCTATGTTCCCCAGTCTCATACAAAGAGGGGAACATAGACATGCTCCCATGCTAACGCTACCCGGCGATCGATAGCGTGTTAGCGTTAGCGGCTAGTAAGACCAAGACCAACGGACCATCGGTGCCGTTGAGAGAGACAAACTAAAAGGTGAATCGTTCATTTATTTGATTTGTTTAACTGCAATGTGATTGATACAGGCTAGCGAGCTAATGCTATATAATACGTGATATCATGGAAATTATAATTATCTTTAAATAACGTGATAATATCAAGCATGTCCAGACGTGTGCACCACTTTTAAGTGTCCTCTGGAAACACTTCTGTTGTGTTGTGGTCTTTGTTTTCTAAATGCTGCTCTTGTGTTGTCAGATTGATGAAGATGTTTTCTCAGTTTGTTGTGTTTTGTGTATTAGCATGTGTCTGAGCCCTCAAGGCCACCATAGAAACAGACAACACATGTTAGCAGTTAGCAGAAGGTTACCCAGTAATAACTCCGACACCTTGAGTCTTTGTGTGGAGCTATTGGCAGGTGGCACAGCTTCTTATTTCACTTGATGGCTGTTGTACAATTGAAAAGCTTTTTACAGAAAAACATGATTGGTTGAAGGATTGGACCTGTGAGGCCTTACAGCACCTCTCAGAGCACGCTGTACATCTGGAGTTTGATTTTTTCTGTTCAATAAAGTAGTGGCTTTATACATCAATCAGCTGTCAGTGTATTAAATTAGATTTTCACAAATAACAATGTCAGAATAGCTCAGAATGTGGCAGTGATGTTAAGTATCGGGTTTGAGAGCTGCTGTCTGAAGGTTTGGTACAGACCAGAAGAAAGCTGTATATATGTATATATATATACATATATATATATATATATCAATTCAGATGGTGTCCAGATTTTTACCAGATTACTATTTTAGTTTAGTAAACTCCCCTCTGGATCGCGTTTTGAAATTAAAAGAAACATTATTTTCAAAATCTGATTTAAAAAAACAACCTATCAGGTCATATAGAGCAGTAGTTCTCAACCTTTGAGTCGCGACCCCCAATTTAACATGCATGTTGTCCACGACCCCCGCTCACTGAACAGAATCTCACACGCACAATTCAGATCACCTAAAAAGGAAACAAAATGACCAAAAAAGACACAAATTGTCCACAAAATGATCAAAAATAGACAGAAAATAATCAAAAAAAGACAGAAAATGACCAAAAAAGACAGAAAATGACCAAAAAAAGACACAAAAGGACCAAAAAAGACACAAAATGATCAAAAAAGACAGAAAATGATCAAAAAAAGACACAAATTGACCACAAAATGACCAAAAAAAGACACAAAATGACCAAAAAAAGACATTAAGTAACCAAAAACACATGAACACATGAACACTTTAACACAGTGGAGACAGAGCTGACTTCCAAAATGATTTGGCGACCCCCAGAAATCATCTCGCGACCCCAATTGGGGTCCCGACCTCAAGGTTGAGAACAGCTGATGTAGAGGAGATTCTAACACGGCACGGTAAACATTTGTTTTGTTGTTTATACAGGCAGAATTAAATGTATACAAAAAGAGACTCCAAAGGGTTAAATAAAAGTGTAATCTGGTTATACTTTTATATATATATATAGTGTCAGGCCATGTTTCAAGATATAAATACAGTCTAGAGTTCTGGTCCAGGTTTGTTTCCTGCTGTTCTGCTTTGAGGATTGCGAGAAAATAAAAAAAGATTCAATTATACTTGTAGGATGTTTTTTCTTCTCCATGTCAACACCTGAACGGATCTGAACTTGGACCTGAGCTGTTTCCTAGCAACACTGGTCAGAAGAAAAGGTTCATATTAGTTCATAGTAGTTTCACAAATGAGAACCGCTATTAAATGTTCTCTGTGGAGGAGTGTAACCTGGTTTTTTAAATCAGTGGTTTCACAATTTCCCACTGAAAACTCAGCAGGGCAGCTTCTGGAGTAAATGGGTTTTTACCTACAATGTAAGCTTTATTTTAATTATTATGCCAGCTGTACGAATGTCCAGCAGAAGTTCTTCCAATTTGGGATAAACTTAGCTCACAGCTAATTCACCGGCGTTAGCGTCCTTTAGCCGACTCTGCTAAACCAGAGGCTAACATACGCGGTTAAAACAATATACGGTTCAAAATATAAGACGTTAGACTTTAGTTTCACACCATTTAATTAATTGGAAGCATAACATGATCATTTATATTAGTAGTATTAAAAAATACATAAAATTAAGCAAAAAATGACTCAAATTGACCACAAAATGACCACAGAAAGACACAAATTGACCAAAAAAGACAAAATGTCCCAAAAAAGAAACAAAATGACTAAAAAAAGACACAAAATGACCAAAACAGACACAAAATGACCCAAAAACGACACAAAATTACAAAAAAAATAAATAAATAAAAAATAAAAACACACAAAATAGGTAAAAAAGACACAAAATGACTAAAAAAAACACACAAAATGACCAAAAAAGAAAGCAAAATGAACAAAAAAGACACAAAAAAGACACAAAATTACTAAAAAAACACACAAAATGACCAAAAAAGAAAGCAAAATGAACAGAAAAGGCACAAAATGGCCAAAAAAGACACAAAATTACTATTTAATAAACCACAAAATGGGCAAAAAAAGACATTAAATGACCAAAAAGACTAAAACACTTCCAAAATGACTTGGCGACCCCCAGAAATCATCTCGCGACCCCAATAGGGGTCGGGACCCCAAGGTTGGGAATAGCTGCTTTAGCCGACTCCGCTAAACCCGAGGCTAACGTACACGGTTTAAACAATATACGGTTCAAAAAATAAGAAGTTAGACTTTAGTTTCACACCATTTAATCTTTATAAAAGAGGATAAACTCTTGTCTGAGACCCTGGGCTCTTAATGTGTGTGTGTGTGTGTGTGTGTGTGTGTGCGTGCGTGTGTGTGTGTGTGTGTGTGTGTGTGTGTGTGTGTGTGTGTGAGAGAGGATGTGAGGTCAGCAGGAAACAGAAGAAGAGTTTGTCGGGGCAGACAGACGGAGGAGAAGTGGAACTGAGTGTCTGAAAACATTAACACAGTGGCTCCATAATGAGTCATGCTACATTGAGCATTTCTCCCTGATTAACTTTTAAACACAACCTGCCTGTTCATCTGGAAGGAACAGTGTCTCATTTGGTCTTAAGTAGGACTCCGGTGCTCCGGGGACGTTTAGCTGATAAGGACATAAACATCTAAACTCCTGTCAGCACGAGGTTTAAATGAAAGGACGCACAGTTTGCTGTTAAGATATATATTGCATACACATTCATAATGTCTCTACAGCAAGTACAGAAAGCCATTACAAAGGTAATAAAATTAGAGCTTGGAGGATTGTTTAAAGTTTCTAAAGTGAAATATGAAATATGATATAGCTCCTTCAACCATTCTCCATTAGTCTCCATGTGGGAAGAAATGAGTCATCTGAATATTCACATTAAGACCACAGACGCCTCAATTAAACACATTTTGAGTCACAGAAGTTTGTGTTCTTCAGTGTGTGGGAGACGTCTGATTTAAAAGGGCACATTAAGAATAAATATCAGAATAAATAGTAACACTGAGGACAGAGAACGGAAGTGACTGTGACTGAAATGTCACATTAAAGAATAAATTAAAGACGTTTCCATTCACTGGTTTAGAGCAAATAAACAAAGCTGCAGTAACGTACTCTGGTGTGGTTTTTGTGATTTTGTGTGCATTTTTGTTTTTTATGTGTTTTTTGTGTGTTCTGTGTGTTTTTATGGAGGGTTTTGTCATTTTTTGGTGTGTTTTTGTGTGTTGTTTCTGTGTGTTTTTGTAATAAAAAAACAACTAATTTTAATAGTAATTTTGTGTGCATTTTTTACATGTGTTTTTTATATTTTCTGTGTTTTTATTTGTGTTTTTTGTAATTTTTTGTGTTTTTATCTGTGTTTTTTGTAATTTTTTCATTTTTTGTAATTGTTTGTGTTTTTTGTAAAAAAAAACACAAATGTTTTTTGAATGTTTTTATTAAGTGTTATTTTGTAATTTTGTGTGCATTTTTTACGTGTTTTTTGTTTTTTTGTGTTTTTTGTTATATTTTGTGTGTTTTTATGTGTGTTTTTTGTATTTTTTTGTTTTTTTGTAATTTTTGTGTGTGTTATTTGTAATTTTTTGTGTTTCTGTGTTTTTTGTATCTTTTTCCATTTTTTTCTGCTTTTTGTATGTTTTTTTATTTGTGCTTTTTGTAATTCTGTGTGTCTTTACATTTTTTTTACTTGTTTTTTGTATTTTTTTCTGTGTGTTTTTTGTGTTTCAAAATGTTGATCCAGTAAGTCAAAATGACAAAATAATAATTGGGTGAGCTGAAAAAGATGCTACCAGCATGACATGGTGATCATTATTTAAGTTGCATAAACAGACAGAATAGAAAAAAGAGTCAAAAACCAACAAAATAGACCCAAACTACAAAGTAGAGAAAAGCTGCAGTATGACAGTAAATAAAAAGAATATTTTGTTCTTATCTTTTCTTCTTATTTCACACCAACATGTCGGAGGTTTCTGCCGTCCTGACCCGAATAAAACATCTAAACTGATTGGACACACATCTTAGTTGTTAAATACAGTTTAAATGTGTGTAAACAGATGTGGAAGATGAATCGGGCAGCACTCCTGTAAATTTGCTTTCTAGTCGATCCTATTTTCCAGGTGACCGGCTCCCTGTGGAGAAGCTTTCATGGTGTTACAGGAAGCTTCAGGAGGACCAGAGGCAGGAAACTAGTGTGAAGAAACGGCTTCACAGTTTAATCTGTCAACAAGGTGTGAAGAAGCTCTTTAACCCGCTACAGAGGAGGGCTGAACACAAACGCTGCTACTGTCACAACTCATTTCTGTTAAACGTGAGATATTAAACATCAGATTCTAGTAGAATTATTTCACGTCAATCCTCCCACAAAATGACCAGAAAAGACACAAAATGACCAGAAAAGACACAAAATGACCAAAAAAATACACAAAATGACTAAAAAAAGACACAATGTGACTAAAAATAAGACACAAAATGACCAAGAAAGACACAAAAAGACACAACAACGACATAACAAATACAATAAGAAATACATAAGGACTATTTAAAAACCCATACACCTCATATTTATTGTATATAAATTGTTCTTTTACTTTTTTTTCTTACTTTTGAGACTGTGTGCTTTTTAGCCTGTTTGCTGCTGGAAACTCAACTCAATTTCCCTGAGGGAGCCATCCTATCTTAGCCATCTTATCTTATCTTACAAAACGACACAACATGACTAAAAAAAGACACAAAATGAACAAAAAAAGACACACAATGAACAAAATAAGACACAAAATGACTAAAAGAAGACACGTGACTAAAAATAAGACACAAAATGACCAAAAAAGACACAAAATGACCAAAAAAAGACACAATTTGACAAAAAAAGACACAAAATGACTAAAAAAAGACACAAAATGACTAAAAAAAGACATAAAATGACCAAAAAAAACACAAAATGACCAAAAAAGACACAAAATGACCAAAAAAAGACACACTGTGACAAGAAAAGACACAAAATGACTAAAAAAAGACACAAAATGACCAAAAAAGACACAAAATGACTAAAAATAAGACACAAAACGACACAAAGTGACCAAAAAAACGACACAAAATTACCAAAAAATACACAAAATGACTAAAATAAGACACAGAATGACGGCGGACCTCCAGCGGAGGTCTGAACGGTCTGACTGCAGACAGAAACGCTGCTACTGTCACAACTGATTTCTGTTAAAGGTGCGATATTAAACATCAGATTCTAGTAGAATTATTCTACATGTCGATCCTTTTTCTCCTCGTCTGCCTCACTGACTCCACAACAGCATCAACATCGATCTTCAGCTAAAAATATCCCGTTGTGTTTGTTTGTGATTGATTATTAGATCTGACTGGATCACAGTGAGACCAGCTGCTGTGTTAACCCATTTAAAGTGGGAAAGCATTACCACATTTCTACCATTAAAACCTGTTGGGGCGCTGGCATTGTTTCTGCACGTGGCTCATTGGAGCAGTCATTTCATGTGTGAAGTTGCGAAAAACTGCCCAAAATTTTGCATTGAAATGAATGGGACGGCCGACAAAAAATGAGCGAAAAAGAACAATTATTGGAGATTTTTAAACGTCTACTTCTCCGGCATAATTTCACCTAGAGACTCCATTTAAACTTTAAACAGTTTAAACGTTTCGATAGGTCATATAGTTTTTTATCAATCCCTGTTCAATGACCATGATCATTTTTGGAGAAATTCTGAGATTATAATGGGTGTGTATTGCACGGAATGTTCGTGTCACAGTGTGTGACATCATCACCAGAGTGTAGAGGGAGAGAAAAAACTGTCAAAAAATAAATTTGAAAACTGCGCTCCAGGCCGCAAATTCCACTCTACAGAAATAATTTATACATAGAAACGTAGGAAAATTAGTCTTCTCCCTCACAATCCTCTGGTAAAGCTGTCAGAGTTATAGTTTGGGCGTAGGACGCACAGATGATCCACCAACACCACCAACAGCCTCATTGGGTCCCATGTTAAAAACACAGGAAGATTTCTGAAAAAGGGAAAAAAAACTGCTTTTTTAGATCGCTCTTACAAAGCTATTTTTTAAATTTTCTTTTAAAAAAAACATATGTAGACGTTCAGGAAGAACTCAGGACGCTCAAAGTGAAGTCGGATCAATGATAGGTATTATGGTTTTGCCAAAAATGCTTTCTGTTCGAGGCCAGAAATTCCAGTCTGTCCACCTCTGTTACGGAACATACGGCAGGTGGTGTCAGTTAATTCTGTTGATTGCTTTGATCTGATTGCTGATTATTATTATTTCGAGGTTAAAATAGTATTTATCTGAATGTCTGCATATTTGGAAGATTGGAAATGTTTGTAGTTATCCTTAAGAAAAAGGGTACTGTCCCTTTAAGAGGACGAGTGATGGATATACAGGCAAAAAAACGAAATGTGTGCTTGTGTTGAACCCTGTTTTTGACAGTTTTTCTTTTATTAAAAGTTGCTAAAACAAAGAGGGACCTGTTTTTTTGCAGTTCATTTTAAGGGTGCAACACACATCACAGAAGTTCAGTCAACAAAACGACATTTCTACAAAACATTTTCTGAGCAAAGCCTGGTCCGAGACAGTTTTAAAATGAGACGAGGCATTTCGGTTTCACTGGCACCTCGTTCTCCTGGTTCAATTCATATCTCAAACTCAAAAATTTGAGATATCAGCTCACCCCAGTCACTGCCGGTGTTCCTCAGGGCTCTGTCTTGGGCCCCCTCTTCTTCATTATCTACCTCCTTCAAATCACAGCCCAGACTCACTTGTTCAGATTAAACCTTTTCTGTTTGACCTGCCATCCTCAATTCTGCAGTTTGTTGTTTTTATGTAGCTGATTGTTTTCTTGTTTTTGTCTAATATTTTTTGCTGTTGACATGAAAGGCGCCCATAAATAAAATTTATTTTTATTATTATTATTATTATTATTTCATGTATCTTTATCACTTTGCCACTGCAGAAACTAGCAGCAGGTCCTGTCTATCAAATCCAAAGACAAAAGTGATAAAGAGTGCAGATAAAGAGCCATTATTTCACTCAAGAGACCCGTTTTTTCACAAGAACATCCTGAGAGAATGAACTGTTGGAGACTTGTTTCTGTCTCAGCAACACTCTGGCAGGACAAGAGTTTAAGAATTGGCCAATGAAATGCATCAGAATACATGTGGGAGTGTCACAATGCATCATGGGACTTTTTCAGAACTTTGAAATCATCACCAAAAAAAGACACAAAATGACCAAAAAAAGACACAAAATGACACAAAATTACCAAAAAAAGACACAAAATTACCAAAAAAGACACAAAATGACTAAAAAAAGACACAAAATGACAAAAAAAGACACAAAATGACCAAAAAAAGACACAAAATGACAAAAAAGACACAAAATGACAAAAAAGACACAAAATGACACAAAAAAGACATAAAATGACCAAAAAAAAGACACAAAATGACCAAAAAAAAGACACAAAATGACAAAAAAAAAGACACAAAATGACTAAAAAGACACAAAATTACCAAAAAAGACACAAAATGACTAAAAAAAGACACAAAATGACAAAAAAAGACACAAAATTACCAAAAAAAGACACAAAATGTCTAAAAAAAGACACAAAATGACCCAAAAAAGACACAAAATTAGAATACATGTGGGAGTGTCGCAATGCATCATGGGACTTTTCCAGAACTTTGAAATCATGGCGGAAGACGACTATAGCGGAGAGTTCTGTCCACAAAACGACATTTCTACACAACATTTTCTTAGCAAAGCTCGGTCCGAGTCGTTATCTTTATCACTGCAGAAACCAGCAGCAGGTCGTGTGTCTATCAAATCCACAGAGAAAAGTGAAAATAAGTGCAGATTAGGAGCCATTATTTCACTCCAGAGACCCGTTTTTTCACAAGAACATCCTGAGAGAATGAACTTATTTGGAGACGTGTTTCTGTCTCAGCAACACTCTGGCAGGACTAAAGTGTAAGAATTGGCCAAGATGTGGAAACAGAGACATAAAAATATCATTATCTAACGTAAAACTGCAAGAGTGAAAAAACAGGGAGATGTTCAGCACATTAAAGAGAATAAAGATGAGGAATAACTCTCTGCTTATTGCAAAGGCTCCACATATTTCACAATAAAAGCCTCTCCAGGATCACTCCAGTGGTGGAGCTTATTTATAAAGCAATAGCCAGTTTTTCCAAATTAAACCAATGTAACAAGTGTAATTTTAGCTGAGGGGGAACGAGCTGCTCTCCTCTCGTCCTCCGCTCCCTCTGCCTTTCTTTAGTTCCTCCTGTGAGAGACCTCATGACGTCTGGCTGATAGATAACAGCTCTGAGCTCAGCCTGGTGTCCAGCTCTCTCATGGATCCTGGAGATCAGAGTCGCTGCTCTGAGTCAGCCAGCGATGGATCATCCTCCGCCGAGATCATCATCTCCACCTTTATACCTTTACACTGACAGATTCACAAGTTGTGGGTCTCTGACTGTTAATTATTTGCATGTTAACTTGTTTTAATATAACCCTTTGATGCACAACATGGTCTAAATGACCCTCATTCATTCCCTTCCTGTTATTTAATGCTGCTGTGTGTTTCTGTGCTCTATCTTTTGATATCAACTTATTTTATGAATGAATATTCCAAGTATTCTTTAAATATCTTGTTTTTGATAACAACAGATCATTATTTACATTTTGCCTCTCATACTTTATGAAGAAAAAAAGTTTTTGTATTATTACATAGCTATTTATTTGGCTAAATAGCTTGCTAAGCTAACTACTTAGCCAAGAAGTTAGCTAAGTATTTAGCTTAGCAAGCTACTTAGCTAAATACTTAGCCAAGAAATTAGTTAAGTAGTTAGCTTAGCAAGCTACTTAGCTAAATACTTAGCCAAGAAGTTAGCTAAGTAGTCAGCTTAGCAAACATTGTGCATTAGAAGAGTAGTGACACAAAAAGGGATTTTATTAAAAAATTAATAAAGGAAAACATCAAATTAAGATGTATGATGATCAAAAACAAACTAATTGAGAAAAACCTGGGAAACTGAATGATGAAAATAATTTATTGCAAAGATATAGAACATAAAAACTCATACATATCAGGTCACTTAAGACCATGTTGTGCATCAAAGGGTTAAGGTGTTGCATACCTACAAAAACACTCAGGAGTAAAAGAGTAAAATACAGTCAAATTGCATCAGAAATAGATCGTAAAATAAAAATCTAATATCACCATCGTAGACCCTTTTAATTACCCTCAAGTCAAGGAATAGTAAAAGACTTTTAAACTGTAGAAAACACACAGAATGACACAATAAGCCTAAAAATAAAGGGACTACTCTAGTGTAACAGTAGAAAACTCACTCACTGTATTTTTTACGGTTAAGTTCTGAAAACCACAGCTGCTGGTGTTTTTAGGGCTGCACGATTAATTATGGCCAAAATGATAATCAGGATTATTTTGATCAATATTCTAATCATGCTTATTAATCAGGGTTATTCATCATGTTAGGGAAAACATCTGTATTGCTACAGAGCTAACTGTTAGCCTGTTAGCACATACACACTGTACTGCTACAGAGCTAACTGTTAGCCTGTTAGCACATATACACTGTACTGCTACAGAGCTAACTGTTAGCCTGTTAGCACATGCACACTGTACTGCTACAGAGCTAACTGTTAGCCTGTTAGCACATACACACTGTACTGCTACAGAGCTAACTGGTAGCCTGTTAGCACATACACACTGTACTGCTACAGAGCTAACTGTTAGCCTGTTAGCACATACACACTGTACTGCTACAGAGCTAAGTGTTAGCCTGTTAGCACATACACGCTGTACTGCTACAGAGCTAAGTGTTAGCCTGTTAGCACATACACGCTGTACTGCTACAGAGCTAACTGTTAGCCTGTTAGCACATACACACTGTACTGCTACAGAGCTAAGTGTTAGCCTGTTACCACATACACACTGTACTGCTACAGAGCTAAGTGTTAGCCTGTTAGCACATACACACTGTACTGCTACAGAGCTAAGTGTTACCCTGTTAGCACATACACACTGTACTGCTACAGAGCTAACTGTTAGCCTGTTAGCACGTATACACTTTACTGCTACAGAGCTAACTGGTAGCCTGTTAGCACATGCACAGTGTACTGCTACAGAGCTAACTGTTAGCCTGTTAGCACATACACACTGTACTGCTACAGAGCTAACTGTTAGCCTGTTAGCACATACACACTGTACTGCTACAGAGCTAACTGTTACCCTGTTAGCACATACACACTGTACTGCTACAGAGCTAACTGTTAGCCTGTTAGCACATACACACTGTACTGCTACAGAGCTAACTGTTAGCCTGTTAGCACATACATAAAATTTAGTAATTTTGTGTTTTTTTTGGGTCATTTTGTATCTTTTTTGGGTCTTTTTTAAGTAATTTCGTGTTTTTTCAGTCATTTTGTGTCTTTTTTTCTGTCATTTTGTGTCTTTTTTGTTGTAATTTTGTGTCTGTGCAACATGCTAAGTTGTTTAAGGCTTTAACACTCACACATTTCAGGAAAAGTGAAGCTACTCAAACAAGTTTTTCTACCCAATTTACTGGGCTTAAAGCTTTTCGACAGCTGGTGAGTTCAGAGTGAAGTCTCTAAATACCCCTCTGGCAACAATTAGTTCCTGAAAACATATTTTTTCATATTCTTGGGGGAGAGAGATGCAGCTAGCAGCCTGAAGCTACGTAGCTCTCCGAGCCAAACCACAGACTACTACAGTCACAGACACAGATCCCTCCAGTCAACAACAGCAACCTGAGAAGAAACACCCAAATCTAATTATGCACACAAGATTTAAAGAATGAGTGTAAACCATCTGGCTGAGCTGAGAATCCCACTAAACTCTAATGGGATCACTGTTTGAATGATGGTGGGGGGGTCTGGCTGACATTCAGGATTATAAAACCACAAATATATCTCACTACGGACATCATATTGATGATTTCTGGGGGTCGCCAAATTACCTTGGAAGTCAGCTCTGTGTTAAAGTGTTCATGTGTTAATGTGTTTTAGTCTTTTTGGTCTTTTAATGTCTTTTTTTGCCCATTTTGTGTTTGTTTTTTTGTCATTTTGTGTCTTTTTTTGGTCATTTTGTGTGTGTTTTGGTCATTTTGTGTCTTTTTTGGTCATTTTGTGTCTCCTCTCACTGAACAGAATCTCACACGCACAGTTCAGATCACCCAAAAAAGACACAAAATGACCAAAAAAGACACACAATTACCAATAAAAAGACACAAAATTACCAGAAAAGACACACAATGACCAAAAAAAGACACAAAATGACCCAAAAAGACACACAATGACCAAAAAAGACACAAAATGACCAAAAAAAGACACAAAATTACTAAAAAAGACACAAAATTACCAAAAAAGGACACAAACTGACCAAAACAGACACAAAATGACCCAAAAAAGACGCAAAATGACCAAAAAAGGACACAAAATGACAAAAAAAGACACAAAATGACAAAAAAAAGACACAAAATGACCCAAAAAACACACAAAATTACCAAAAAATACACAAAATTACCACAAAAAAATACACAAAATGACCAAAAAGACTAAAACACATGAACACTTTAACACAGTGGAGACAGAGCTGACTTCGAACATGATTTGTTGACCTCCAGAAATCATCTCCCACCCCAACTGGGGTTGAGAATAGCTGGTTTACACTACAGTTCATATAAAGGTGTTTAAATAAAACATATTGTGGTTCAGGCATGGAGTGGAAAAATCACTGATTGAGTTGAAATCATTTGTTGAGCTTCATGAATCCATGTGATCCCTGGTGTGTTTATGATAGTTTCTCTCTCTGCTGTAGTTATTGAACTCTAAAATGTCACATGCTGCATGTTTCCCTGCCAGCCGTCAGCAGAGAGAGAATAAATGTCAGGAAGGTTTTTAGACTGTACAGAAGGATTCAGATAGTCACCAGCAGCCTTCACTATTATTATTATTACTATTATTACTATTATTACTATTATTACTATTACTATTATTAGGAACTAGCGTGTTATTACCAGGGTTCCTGTCAGTGAGACACAGTGAGGAGATATTTATATATTATCTTTATTTATTTATGGCCTCGATGTATCATTAAAGGGGACATATGATGATCATGTTCAGGTTCTTGATTTGGGGTTCTTTCTTTATTAGAACATGTTTTAACCCTCTAGAGTCCAGAAACTTCTTCCTGAGGTAAAAACGTTCAGCAGCATGTTTCCTGCTGCAGCTCAACTCTAAAGTTTCCATGTCACATTTAGAGCTAAAACTCTTTTTCAGCAAAGGTTAAAATCACCACCACCAAATGGAACATGATTTACTGTTTTAAAGAGACTTCTCAGATTTTGCAGTGTGTGTTTCAACATTTTTATGCAATCTTTTGTGTTTACTGTTTTTTGTGGGGGTTTTTTTGTAATTTTTTGTGTGATTTTATCTGTGTTTTTTTTGTAATTTTTGTTTTTGTCTTTTTTATGTTTTTTTCTGTGTGTGTTTCTGTGTTTTTTTTGTAAAAAATTGTGTTTTCGTATGTTTTTTTTATTTGTGTTTTTGTATTTCTTTTATTTTTTGTGTATGTTCTGTGTGTTTTTATGTTTTTTAGTGATTATTTGGTGTGTTTTTATGTGTTTCTGAGTTTTTTGTCAAAAAATTGTGTTTTTGTATGTTTTGTGTTTTTTTGTGTGTTTTTTGTGGTTTTTATGTGTTTGTTCTGTGTGTTTTTTTGTCATTATTTGGTGTGTTTTTTGTGTGTTTGTGTGATTTTTATGTGTTTCTGTTTTTTGTTTAAAAAAAAAGTGTTTTTGTATGTTTATTATTTGTGCTTTTTGTATTTTGTGTGCATTTTTGTTTTTTTACGAGTTGTTTGTGTGTTTTTGTGTCTTTTTTGTGTTTCAAAATGTTGATCCAGTAAGTCAAAAAGACAAAATAATAATCAGGTGGGGTTGAGCTGAAAAAGATGACATGCTTGACATGGTGATAAATGCATGAATAATAATAATCTAATAAATATATTTTGATATATAAAATAATGTGATTCTGCATTAAGTAACTGTAAGCCATCACAGGTTGAGGAGGACAGCAGGAGGTTTCTGCTGCCCCCTGGTGTTCAACCACTGATAATATAATATCTGATATTTAAGATTCAGTCTAAATCAGCTGGAGGTGACATTTCACTGATAACAGAATGTGTCATAAGCGTCTATAACAGCCTCCAATGTCTCCTCCCAGAAGGTTTCAGAGCTGAGCTGCAGGATTTATCATCACTGAGAAACAAGAGAATGAATGTTGGCTGATCAGATCTGACTCAGTTTCTGGTCCAGTTCCTGGTGCTGGACGAGGTCGAGTTCTTCCACATCAACCTGAGAAAACCAGTCCTGACTCTGGAAAAGAAAGTCTTCGAGGAGAGATTGTGAGAAAGCATGCAGCATCTGTATTCAGCGTCTCTGCAGAACCATTTGCACTATTCAGCCTGTAGATTTGGCCTTTTATATGTTGAGTCTGCATATTTTTTAGCTTATTTTATTTTTATTTTGTATATAGCCTGTGTATCTGTATGTTTATGTGCATTTGTTTTAAACTAGGGTTCTGAGAAAAAAGTAATTTGTAATAGTAATACACGTGTAGCAGACAATAAAGTGACTTTTGCAGGTTTTAAGATAGGGCGTAAAATAAAAAATGGAATATCTTCGTAGTACGCGATTTTTACTAATATTCACAGCACGGCGATTCACACACAGGTCTGGTGCATTCAATAGCGTCGGAACGGATATGGTGCGTTCAAGAGCAAGGGGCATATGAAAACGTACAGAGAAACAAGTTATTATTGAATGGAACTTAGTTCAATAAACCAGTTAATGAAACATTAACAGCATGGACTTTCTAATAACAAAAAATCTTTGTAATCATTTGAAGAAGTTCCACCCAAGTGATGATGAGGTGGAAAGCAATTTGTTTATTTCGGGTCTTGCATACCTGCAAAAACACTCAAAAAAAAAAATACAAAAAAACATGTAAAAAAAACAAAAATGCACACAGAATTATAAAAAACACAAATAAAAAACATACAAAAAACACAATTTGAAAAAGACACAAAATGACAAAAAAGACACAAAATGACCAAAAAAGACACAAAATGACCAAAAAAGACACAAAATGAGAAGACAGAATCACCAAAAAAAAAAAACCAAGACAAAATTACAAAAAAAAAGACAAAATGACCAAAAAAAAGACACAAAAAGACCAAAAAAGACACAAAATGAGAAGACAGAATGACCAAAAAAAACACAGAAGAGACAAAATAACAAAAAAAGACAACAACAGGCACAAAATGACCAAAAAACAACACAAGAAAGACACGAAAAAGGATTAAAAAATGCACAAAATAGCCCAAGACTCCGTAGAGTTAACAGATCCCTGATATGTGCTGCAGAATTTTTTGGGCCGATTCTTGAAGCCGATACTGCCTTTTATCCATTTACATGATAAAAATGACAATGATAAATGTTACACAAGTCTCAATTTAAACAAAAAAAGAAACATTTATTAACAAAACAAACAAAACATATTAACAGTTGGATAGTAAACAGTGTGTATGTAGTTCTAGGCCTGGAGGTGGTGGCGCCTCAGATGATCCACATATTTGATGTGTTTCTCTTTGTTCTGGTATCAGCAGCAGCTCACCAGAGACTGGAGGTGTTGCACCGAGCCTGGAGGTGTTGCACACAGCCTTGCCCGCTGTTGGCTCACTGAAATGGGCTCATTGATCGGAGAACGCACGGACGTATCGGCCGATGCTGATACAAGTAAAAAACGCAAATATCTATATAATATATACCTCGAGTGGATACCCTGTGTATGAGATGGGGGCAACTGGGGGAAAGCTATGGCACAGGTTCTTTTATTATTAAAAAAACAACACATTTCAGACCAAGACTTTCATTAAAAAGCTTTATTCAAAAATTGAGTTGGCAGGAAGAAAGTCTGAACATCTGCATGAAGCCACAAGTTGAGATACAAAGTGCTCGATCAATAATCTGTACAGTGAATGTGGATTTGATACAATGACAAAAGATAAAAGACAACATTGTTTTGCAAACAAAGCATGAAAAGTGCCAAGGACAGAAAACCGCTAAACCTCATCCGATTGTGTATAAAAAGCAGAAAATAAATTAAAATAAATACTTTGCATGTCAGCATGTTTAAAGTGTGCAGGTGAGCTGTTGACTGTCATCATGAGGGAAGTGATTACTTTGTCAAGGTCTCTTTTTTTTTCTTCTACATGGCTCAATCAATCGATAAGAGAAGCAAAAACAATATTGATCGAGTGTTTGGCCCCTGACACGAGGTCTGAAACCTGCAGGAACCTGCAAAAAACTGACGTTATGTCAACCTCATCTATGACAAATAGCCGAGTTGTCATTTTTTATGGCTTAGATTCATTAATAATCACATTAATTATAACAATCACCACACTCAGTTACCATAACTTGAGCCTTTTTCTTTAAACCAAGCACGCCATCTAGTGGACTCAGAAGATAAGGGAAAATTAGTGATGTCCCAATGAAGCCTCATGAACCATTTTCTTTATTTTCTGAGTCCACTAGACGGCGCTGTTGTTTTAAACCAGGGGTCTCAAACTCAAATTACCTGGGGGCCACTGGAGGCAGTATTAAAATGACCAAAAATACAAAAAAAGACGCAAAATGACCCAATAAAGACACAAAATGACCAAAAAAGACACAAAAATACTAAAAAAGACACAAAAATACTAACCAAGACACAAAATGACCCAATAAAGACATAAAATGACAGAAAAAAACTGAATTACTTTAAAAAGACACAGAATTTCCCCAAAAGACTTGAAATTATTTTAAAAAGAAACAAAATGACACAAAAAAAGAGACAAAATGACCAAAAAAAACCCCAGACAATTACCAAAAAAGACACAAAATTATTAAAAAAAGACACAAAATGATTTAAAAAAGATAAAATTACCAAAAAAAAGCCAAAATTACCAAAAAAAAGCCAAAATTACCAAAAACAGTAATTAAAGGAGTTTGAGACCCCTGGTTTAAAGGCTTAGATTCATTAATAATCACATTAATTATAACAATCACCACACAAGTGGAAGATTCAGCCTAATATAAGTGAGAAAAATGCTTCAAACATCAAACCCCGACATGCTTGTTTGGTTCATAAAACCTTAAAATCGCAGACGAGGTTTTGCAGCACAACCTCAAGAATCAATTTTAACAATTTGATATATGTAAAAAGGAAACTCGACTGCCCAATTTCCTTGATGTGCAAGAATCAGACATGGAAAAATAATGAGAATATGAAATGACAAAGCAGAGTGAGTTTAAATAGCTTGTGGAGGAGCTCAGCATGGAGCTAAATGACTCATTTCTGCTCTTTTATCTGTTTCTTTTACTACCTCTCTCGTTTCACAACACACCGATCATGAATATCTGACAGAAAGGCTGATTTCTGCCAAAGATAAGAGAGGCAATTACACGGAGCGAGCAGAGTATTTATCAATGTGAAGCTCTGACGTTCACGTCTACAGCAGAGGTATTAAATGGAGTGGAGAGTCTTTTATCGCATCATTTCTGTGTCTGACTTGACAGAACATAGAACAACTCTCAGGTTGATGAGGATTTCTTTTCCAATACAAATATAGAAAAAAATAAAAACAGGTCAAGCTGAAAACAAGGCTCTATTTTCATCCAAAACTCATCAGAAACACAGATTCTCCTGCTGCTGGAAATACCAAATAGGGCACAAAATGTGTATTAATCCCCAAAAAAAACAACTTTTTTCCCATTTGAGTAACATTTGCGAAAAACTACAGCACCCAGCTGTTTGAGCCATAAAAACAAATAAACTATACTATTAAAAACATTTTTGAAGATTCATTTCTGCAGTAAGAACTCATAGTTTGACGTCCTCAGCCTGAATGAGCTGGTGATGTCCCAATGAAGCTTCATGAACCATTTTCTTTATTTTATGAGTCCACTAGGTGGCGCTCTCTGTTCAACAAAGAGCTGAAATCACACTCTGTTACCATTAATAAAGCCTTTTTATTTAAACCAAGCACGCCATCAAGTGGACTAAGAAGATAAGGGAAAAGTAGTGATGTACCAATGAAGCCTCATTAACCATTTTCTTTATTTTCTGAGTTCACTAGATGGCGCTATTGTTTTAAATCAGGGGTCTCAAACTCAAATTACCTGGGGGCCGCTGGAGGCAGTATCAAAATGACCAAAAAAAGACACAAAAATACAAAAAAAAAGACGCAAAATGACCAAAAAAGACACAAAAAAACAAAAAAAAGACAAAAAAAGACACAAAATGTCCCAATAAAGACATAAAATGACAAAACAAAACTTAATTACTTTAAAAAGACACAAAATGACCAATAAAGAAACAGAATTTCCAAAAAAGACTTGAAATTATTTTAAAAAGACACAAAATGACACAAAAAAGAAACAAAATGACCAAAAAACCCCCCAGAAAATGACCAAAAAAGACACAAAATTATTAAAAAAAGACAAAATGACACAAAAAAGACACAAAAAAGAAACAAAATGACACAAAAAAGAGACAAAATGACCAAAAAAACCCCCCAGAAAATGACCAAAAAAGACACAAAATTATTTAAAAAAAGACAAAATGTTTTAAAAAAAGACAAAATGACACAAAAAAGACACAAAAATGACCAAAAAAGACACAAAATTATTTTAAAAAGACACAAAATTATTTAAAAAAGACAAAATGACCACAAAAAAAAGACCCAAAAATACCAAAAAAAGTATTTCAAGGAGTTTGAGACCCCTGGTTTAAAGGATAAAAGGGTTAAGTTATGGTAATTGAGTGTGTTTTCAGCCCGTTGTTGCCTTTAACTTTTACTTATATTCCCAACAAAGTATCTGTCGCCACTTTAAAGCACAAACTTTTCTGTTTTTTTCTGTGAAAGTCACAGAAACCATCTGTACTCCATGATAGCAGCTCATAACAGTTAGAGCAGCGTAACTCTTCCTATCCGGGTCAAATCTGGTTCCAATGTGGTCACATTAACACTCAAGGTTAATAGAGAAAGCCATTAATGCATGTAGTGTAATAAATCTCTCATTTAATCATCATTTATATGCACTCGGAATTAAATTTGGTTTAATAAACCATGAAACACTGTGAATGAACCAATTTGGAGTAGTAGTACAGATGTTCTTCTCACATCAAGAAAGCCTTTTTTAAAATATATATTTCATAATTATAAGATTTTAATTCCACTCCCTTGCAGTTTGGACACAAAGAGGTAAAAAAAGAGGCAAAAAACTCAGAAAATCACTCATCGATCTCCATAAACCGCCATTGATATTTGGATGGATTGATTAAAACCAGAAAACAAGTAAAAAGAACACAAAAAATGACCGATTTACAATAAAACAGAACTTTTGTGACATGATGAAAAAGTAGATCAAGACCATAAAAAGGGCTCAATAATCAGCCGAGACACGTTTGATTCAGTACACAAGTTATAAACAATTTACACAAAATATTTACACCCATGTTGTTGTTGTTTTTTTGTCACCCTCCCATCCAAAGTAAAAATATAAGCCATGAATCAAACTTTCACTCATTGCACTTCACAAATAAACACCACTGATACAGCAGCAATTAAAAAAAGAGAAACCAAACCACTGTAGCACAATATTTACAGTTCAATAGGCACAGCAGAGCATTGGCAAATGTAGTGCACATTCAGTAATGTGGGTCAATATATGGCTCCGTTAGACAGAAGGTCCTCAACAAAATGAGGAGTGGGACGGCATAGATAACGTATTTATTGTTTATTTCGTGATAAAAGCACTAAATTTGGTACATATATAGCTTAATTTATTTAGAAAAAGACTGGATATTGGCCCATCGCATTCACATTCTGATGACCATGGCCGCCAATTTTTGGGAAGGAGCAATGGAGATTCTATATATCGATATCTATCCGCCGCATTCACAGCACGGCACTTCACACACAAGTATGGTGCATTCAATAGTGTCAGAACGGCTATGGTGCCTTCAAGAGCGTGGGACACATGAAAAACTTACAGAGAAACAATAGTTCAATAGTTTTGGCTTTTTCATTAGTTTTAGTTTTAATTTCGTAGTGATTTTTTGTTTTCAAATTCAGTTAGTTTTAATGTGTTTTTAGAGTGAGTTTGCTAGTTTTAATGAGTTTTTATTTTTTGGAAAATACTTAGTTTTAGTTTTTATTAATTTTTGTTTTTTTTTAATGGGGTATTTGTTTTATGGAAAAAGATCTAATAAATCCATTGGTAAAAAGCATGCTGCAAAGTGAGCCTATTTTTAAAAATGGTTGCCACGGCAACCATGGTCAGAGTTTGTGACGGCCCAATATCCAGTTTTGTTCCCAATATATTTATCAACATATCTGCCAAATTTGTTTTTTTTATCACAAAATGAACAACTGGTATGATATATTAAACTCTGCCGCCTCACTAGAGATGGTTTAAAACTTCAATACGTTTGTTTTAAACCACTAAATGCTTAAAAATGATCCAAGATCCTTTTTTTTCTAAACTGAAATATATAGAGTGACAGTAAAGTGATAGTGAGGCTCCTACAGTACACCGGATGAGTCCTTCAGATTGATTTGTCAACGTTAGCGTGTAGAAAACAAGCGCTCCCACGCTGCTCTTCATCACATCTGACAGGAAGTCGCTACACAAAATAAATCAAACTTCTTCAAGTATGAAGAAAACAATTCTCCCAACTTCATTTGTTAAAGAATTCGTCTGTGAAAAGGGGGAAAATAAATGAAGCTGTCCCTGACACAGGAAATAGAAACGTACTGGCTCGGTTCATTTTGATCAAACTACACAGAAACTAAACTTAAGACTGCATGGAAGCCTTATTTCATTAAATTACCCTTTTAATAGTGTTAAACAAGTGTTTAAAATGTGATCAAAAACAAAATGAAACTGTATAAAAGTAGTGGACGTAGCCTCTGAGTCTGAAAAATAAGATCTGAAAACTTTAATCTATTTATTTTCTATTTTTGTTTGTAAATATGTGTGTTTAGGGGTCAGCCTGTATGATATAGTGATGTAATATGTAATTTTGGAATTTTTTATTTATGATATTTATTTAAGATATTATATATAATTTAAGATATATTTTATATTCTATTTGTGCACTTTATGGAGCTTTGATTTTTTAAAAAAAGGTTCTCCTGTTACACAATATTTATGTTCACTTAAACAAACGGTTTCAATAAAACTACTTGTGACATCATAATTTTCTGAAAAACAAGTATCTGGACATTTTTGAACGACATAATTTCTAGTTTTATCCTTTCAGTTTTATTATCTTTGAGGTTTTTTTAGATGCATCTTTTTTCCCCTGATTTTTCTGACGTTTCAGAGACAAAAGCATGAATAAAAAAAATAAAGAAGCTAAACCTAAATATACCGAAATATGACTTTTGGTCCGTATTGCCCAGCCCTATTTCTGGCTCTAAATACCAAATATTTAATAAGTTAGTGACATTTAGGGCTTCAGAGTCCACTAACTAATGGTGACTATGTCCATTTCTTTCATACAGTGTATTGATTAGATGAAAAACTGTGGAACTAGAGTGCATTTAAACACTCTTAGTAACAAAGGCTCCTCTAGGATCAAAACAACACAATGTACAAGATACATTCATCAATAAAACACAATGTCAGTATGTGTCCAGCCTGACTGACTCATTCAGGACTGATTCATTCAATAGACCTCAAAATACTCTCACTTTCAAACGTTTAGAAACGTTTAGAAGAAACGTTACAGAAACACCCAACAAGATGAAACCATCAGGAAACAACAAGACGGCCCTTAAACACACAAACTTTAGAGTTTGATCTGTTAGTGTCTGCAGAGTCACTGCTACATGTGCAACATGGTGGAATCCATGTGGAGTTATTGTTGTCTGAAGGTATTCTGGGGCTTCAGTGATTAAATCTACAACCTGGACTCACTAACTCTGGTTTTTGCAAGAAAATGGGAGCTTGAAATCTAAAAAAAATGGATGGAAATCAGAAAGAAACAAACAAAATGGCTTGAGATGAAGTCAAATTCATACCCAAACAACAAAACAAACAGTTTTAGATGCATTTTACATTATACAAGATTTTAAATCTGGCAAGATTACGGCAAGCTGACTTCCTTCCTCATGTTTTACTGTCTTTATTTAATTAAAGACACGCATGTTTTTTTATTAGGAAAACTCTGTAAGGCACTGCAGGGCTCCAGGTGAAACTTTTGAACATTGGTTGCATTGGTCGTCTATCTTTTTCATTTCCAGCACAGAACCAGAATGTTTTAGAACTTCACTGGACATTTATTTATTTATTTATTGATATATATATATATATATATATATATATATATATATATATATATATATACACACACATTTTAATGTCAGTTCCCAATTTCATACCACATTATGTTAATGGTTTTAAACAGAAATAAAAGGGAGGAACAATTTATTCCTCCAGTGAGGTCGGGTTATACATATTTTGGCTTTTTCATTAGTTTTAGATTTAATTTTGTTGTGATTTTCGTTTTTAGAGTGAGTTTGCAAGTTTTAATTCGTTAATTCGTAGTTTTAGTTTAGTTTTTATTAGTTTTAGTTTTTATGTAATGGGGTATTTGATGGGTGCCAGATTCAAAAAAAGGTCACAATAAATGTTTCCTTTATTTTTAATAATCTTTCTAATTCTAATTTTTAATTAAAACTAGCAAACTCACTCTAAAAACTCATTAAAACTAACTGAATTTGAAAAAGCAAAAAATCACAACGAAATTAAAACTGAAACTAATGAAAAATCCAAAACTATTATAACCTTGTTTCTCTCTCTCTCTCACACACACACACACACACACACACACACCTGCTAAATGTCAGGCGCACCAGTGTGACCAATGAAATTGTTTTTGTGCCACTAGATGGTTTCTAGTGGTTTCTGGTTGCCTCTGTGACTGAAGCGGTCTCAGTCTGGAGCCCTGCACTGGCTTCAGACCTGCAGTGGTCCCAGGACGGAGCCCTGCAGCCTCCCACTGCTCCTGGACTACTGGAGCAGGACAGTACGGGGGCCACACGTCCCAAAAGGGATTAAAAAGTACAGCTTCATTTATTTTACGTCATTTATTTTACAAGAGAAATTGCACTGGGTGTTGCAGTAAAGTAGGTAAAGACTTATTAGATATATTAGACAAATAATATCCTCCACTGGAGCAATCTGCTCACATATAAAGTATGTTAACCCTTTGATGCACAACATATAAACACCTTCTGATGCAAAATCATGGGTCAAAAATTAGTGTTGAATGTTATTTCATGCTGCTGTGTGTTTGAATATATTTTTTTTTATTACAACAGATCATTATATCCATTTTTTCTTTCATACTTTATGAAGAAAATAGTTTTTGTATTATTATATCACACATGGGTCAAAAATGACCTTTAGTGCATTAGAAGCGTAGTGATACAAAAAGTGATTCACTAAGTTAACAATTTGATTAAATGTGTAACTATGTTTGTCTTATTTTTAAGTTTTGACCAAAAAAAAGACACAAAATGACAAAAAAAAGACACAAAATGGCCAAAAAAACCCCAAATGACCAAAAAAAGACACAAAATGACAAAAAAACACAAAATGACTAAAAAAAGGACTAAAAAAGACAAAATGACCAAAAAGGACACAAAATCACTTAAAAAAAAGACACAAAATGACCAAAAAAAGACAATGTGTAACTATGTTTGTCTTATTTTGAAGGTTTAACTTTAAAAGAGTTGTTAGAACCACCAGATTACATTAGAATCACATATTTTAACATTTGAGACTTATTAGAGCCACCAAATAATAATTTCCATTGGAAAAAACACCAATTTAACAAAAAAGCATAGTTAATATTTGTGTCTTCTTTGTCAGGTTTTAAATTGGTGACAACATATAAACACCTTCTAATGCACAACATGGGTCAGAAATCACCTTGTGCATTAGAAGAGTAGTGATAAAAAAAGGGTTTTTATTAAAAAAGTAAGAAATGAAAACAAAAAATTAGGATGTATGATGATCAAAAACAAGTTATTTGAGGAAAACCTGCAATGCTGAATGATGTAATTAATTTATTGTAGAGATATAGAACATAAAAACTTAGTCGGGTCACTTTAGACCATGTTGAGCATCAAAGGGTTAACATAATGGATCTGTGGACTCCTGCTTCTGTAGGAATCAATGAGAAGTTTCACCTCCCGACGCAATGACATGACTGTTGTTTCCACATACAAACACACTATAACTCTCCCAGTCGCTCCAGTAATAAAACTCTCTCACCGTCTTCTTTCTCGTCTCCTGTTGGAGCCAGCTAGTCAGAGCTGATTTAAAAAAAAAAAAAAAAACTTTTTACATTAGAGACCAGCTCTAACACAAACCTTTTCCTTAGGAAAAATAAAGAAAAAAAGGAACAAAAATGAGATAAACTCCTCCACATGGAAACGTATCACAGTACAGTTGGACGGTGGTCCACGCGGTCCGGCCAGGACGGCTGCAGGAGCCTGACTGAGGGCCAATAACAGTCATTCAGGACTTATTGGGGGCCTGATATCTGTACCCATGTACCTCCTTTACGGGGACTTCACTTGGGGGGAGAGGGCCATATCGGGAGGGCGTGGGCCTCCGTGTTAAAAACATACTTGTCTAGACTGAGCAGCTCCGAGTCGTCAGAGAAGAGAAGATAAAGGTACTTGAGGGTCTCACCCAGGAAGAAGCTCTCCATCTTGTCCCGGGGCCCGGGGTTCAAGGGGTCCCGCACGTTATTAATGGACGTGTAGCCGCCGTCTGGGACCTGCAGAGGGGAAAGGTTAAAGGTCAGGTGACTGATGCATTAAAAAGACTCTGATGTAACTGGAAATGTCAGCACAACACAACAGAAGTGTTTCCAGAGGACACTTAAAAGTGATGCACACGTCTGGACACACTTGATATTATCACGTTTTTTTCAAGATAATGATAATTTCTCGTTATAAGGTTATAACGTAATAACGTAATATTGTCCGATCGATAGCATGCTAGCGTTAGCATGCTAGTGTTAGCGGCTGATCATAACATTCTAATGTTAGCCAATGATCGATAGCATGCTAGTGTTAGCGGCTGATCATAGCATTCTAATGTTAGCCAACGATCGATAGCATGCTAGTGTTAGCGGCTGATCATAGCATTCTAACGTTAGCCAACTATCGATAGCATGCTAGCGTTAGCGGGTAATCATAGCATTCTAACGTTAGCCAACTATCGATATGGTGCTATCGTTAGCAGCTGATCATAGCATTCTAACGTTAGCCAACTATCGATATCGTGCTAGCATTAGCGGCTGATCATAGCATTCTAACATTAACCAACTATCGATAGCATGCTCGCGTTAGCGGCTGATCATAGCATTCTAAGGTTAGCCAACTATCGATAGCATTCTAACGTTAGCCAACTATCGATATCGTGCTAGCATTATCGGCTGATCATAGCATTCTAACATCAGCCAACTATCGATAGTGTGCTAGTGTTAGCGGCTTATCATAGCATTCTAACTTTAGCCAACTATCGATGGCGTGCTAGCGTTAGCGGCTGATCATAGCATTCTAACGTTAGCCAACTATCGATAGCATGCTAGTGTTAGCGGCTGATCACATCATTCTAACGTTAGCCAACGATCGATATCGTGCTAGCATTAGCGGCTGACCATAGCATTCTAACGTTAGCAACTATCTATAGCGTGCTAGCATTAGCGGCTGATCATAGCATTCTAACGTTAGCCAACGATCTATAGCAAGCTAGCGTTAGCTGCTGATCATAGCATTCTAACTTTAGCCAACGATCTATAGCAAGCTAGCATTAGCGGCTGATCATAGCATTCTAACATTAACCAACTATCAATAGCAAGCTAGCGTTAGCTGCTGATCATAGCATTCTAACGTTAGCCAACGATCTATAGCAAGCTAGCATTAGCAGCTGATCCTAGCATTCTAACCTTAGCCAACTGTCGATAGCATGCTAGCGTTAGCGGCTGATCATAGCATTCTAACGTTAGCCAACTATCAATATTGTGCTAGTGTTAGCGTGCTATCAAGACCAAGACCAACATGGTGCCGTTGAGAGAGACCAACTAAAACATGAATCATTTATTTATTTGATTTGTTTAACTGCAATATGACTGATACGGGCTAGCTGGCTAACACTATAAATAATGTTATAATGTGAAATTATAATTATCTTGAAATAACTTGATAATATCAAGCGTGTCCAGACGTGTGCATCACTTTTACGTGTCCTCTGGAAACACTTCTGTTGTGTTGTGGTCTTTGTTTTCTAAAAACTGCTCTTGTTGTCAGATGATGAAGATGTTTTCTCAGTTTGTTGTGTTTTGTGTATTAGCATGTGTTTCCTTCAGTCTCAGCCCTGTGAGCCTTCAGGGCCTCCGTAGTTTGTACCTTGGTGTAGTTGTTGAAGCTCTGCAGGATGTCCCAGCCCCAGTCTCTGTACTTGGTCTCCTTAGTGAATCTGTACATGTAGAAGAGACTTTCTACTGTTTCTGGTCTCAGCAGGTTGTGTCTGTCTGCAGGCTGCAGGGCGAAGGAGAACGTGTCAACACATATCAAAGTTAATAAAAAGGATCAGGAAATGATAGTTTTGGTTTTAACCTGTATTCAACCAGGCAGAAGATAAACATACAACATCAGGGAGGAGAGATATAGAGTAGGGCTGTCACAGTTAACACGAAAATAGGTTATCCTGGACAGTATTTTTATATTCTTTTGGATTGTTGCAATAACAATAAACATGCATTTGCATAAATCAAGCATATGTGTCCACTCCCATGTTGATAAGAGTATTAAAAACTTGAAAAATATCCCGTTAAGGTACTTTTAGAACAGATTATAATAGATTGTAATTAATTTATAATAAATCGCGAGTTAACTATGGACAATCATGCGACTAATTAAATATTTTAATGGATTAACAGCTATAGTTTACATTAAGATAAGAAAAAATGATAGAAAATATTTTTCCTTTATCAGTCCCACAACGGGGAAGTTTCCAGTATTACAGCAGCAAAGTGGATAACAAGATAGAGAGGGGCTTCAATAAAAATAACAATAACTAGTAAACAAGCAAATGTAGAAATATAAAAAGTATTAACAATTTAAACCAGGGGTCTCAAACTCAAATTACCTGGAGGCCGCTGGAGGCAGTATCACAATGACCAAAAACAGACACAAAATGACAGAAAATAACTACATTACTTAAAAAAGACACAAAATGACCAAAAAAGACACAAAATTATGAAAAAAGAAACACAATTACAAAAAAAGACAAAATTACAAAAAAGACAAAATTAAAAAAAAATGACTGAAAAAACACTAAATTACTTTTAAAAAAAAGACACAAAATGACCAAAAAGGACACAAAATTACAAAAAAAAGACACAAAATGACCAAAAAAAGACACAAAATGACTGAAAAAACACTAAATTACTTAAAAAAGACACAAAATTATTAAAAATTACTACTAAAAATTACTAAAAAACTAAATTACTAAAAAAAAAAAAAGACAGATTAGTTTATGAAATGCCTGTTTGAGCAAGTAATTCTTCAGCTGTTGAATAAAGTAACAACGAATCTGGAGAGAAGTTTAATTTCTTTAGGAAGATTTTCTTTCTTTACTTGAGTATTCTTTTTATTTTGTTTTACTTTCTTTACTTTACTTGAATAAGAGTTTCTATAACAAGCTGTAAATGCTAAATAATTTTGTGTATTGAAAACCAAACATTCAAGAAACATATATTTAATCTCAGGTGTGTTAAAAGTGTTTCTACTCAGAAGAAATAATTGAATAAAACTTAAATAATCTGACATTGGTTTCTGTAGTTTTTAATCCAGGAAGTGGAACGAGTCCCTAAACTATCTTGAATATCTCAGACTTCTATTGGAGGTTAATGAAGGAAGCAGTTGAGAAAAGTGCAATAATACTTTATGAAATGATAAAGAGGAGCAGTTAATGGAAAAGAAAATGAGCAGAGAGGAAAGTCTGCAAGGTCACAAGTCCCATGACGACTGAAGACGAGCTGGTTTTATTCAGCAGACTCTCCGTCTTTTTACAGGCTCGTATTAAAAGAACCTTTCAGTCAGTTACAGACACAAAGTCCCTCCAAAACTACTGGAACAACACGGACCTTTACTTTAGTTTAGCATTTCACACTGAAAACATTTGGTTTGACATCAGAAGATTAATATGAGACAAGAGATCAGAGTTCCAGCTTCAGCTGCTAGATATCTACATCTACAGGATCATCTCAAGACATTAGAATATGATGGAAAGTTTATTTCTCCAACCAAGTATTGAGTCATAAAGATGGACACGATAACAGAAAGAGAGAAAATGGAGAGAAGTCTTCAGGAATTTTACGGGTTTTTTGGGTCATTTTGTGTCTTTTTTTTGGTTACCTTATGTCTTTTTTGGTCAAGTTGTGTCTTTTTTTGTCAATTTGTGTCTTTTGAGGTAAGTTTGGGGTCTTTTTGTGGTCAATTTGTGTGTTTTTTCATCATTTTGTCTTTCTTTGGTCAATTTGTGTCTTTTTTGGTCATTTTGTGGTGATTTTATGTCTTTTTTGTCATTTTGTGTCCTTATTGGTCAATTTTGGGTCTTTTTGTGGTAATTTTGGGTCTTTTTTGGGCCATTTTGGGTCTTTTTTTGGTAATTGTATGCCTTTATTGGGACATTTTATGTCTTTTTTGTGTCTTTTGTGGGTCATTTTGTGAGTTTTTTTGGTCATTTCATGTCTTTTTGTCATTTTGTGTCTTTTTTGGTCATTTGGTGTCTTTTTGTGGTCAATTTATGTCTTTTTGGCCATTTTATGTCTATTTTGGTCAATTTGTGTCTTTTTTGGTCATTTTGTGGTAATTTTATGTCTTTTTTTGTCATTTTGTGTCCTTATTGGTCATTTTTGGGCCTTTTTTTGGTAATTTTGTGTCTTTTTTGGGCCATTTTGGGTCTTTTTTTGGTAATTGTATGCCTTTATTGGAACATTTTATGTCTTTTTTGTGTCTTTTGTGGGTCATTTTGTGAGTTTTTTTGGTCATTTCATGTCTTTTTGTCATTTTGTGTCTTTTTTGGTCATTTGGTGTCTTTTTGTGGTCAATTTATGTCTTTTTGGCCATTTTATGTCTATTTTGGTCAATTTGTGTCTTTTTTTTCTTTCATGGAGTGATATATAGTCAATATCAATATTCAGCCGAAATATATCTTTATTTTGCGATATGACTTTTGGTCCATGTTGCCCAGCCCTATTATATTATACATGTCAAACCTAAATGTTTTCAGTGCACAGCAAAAATAGAAGAAGAAGAAGAAGAAGAAGAAGAAGAAGAAGAAGAAGAAGAAGAAGAAGAAGAAGAAGAAGAAGAAGAAGAAGAAGAAGAAGAAGAAGAAGAAGAAGAAGAAGAAGAAGAAGAAGAAGAAGAAGAAGAAGAAGAAGAAGAAGAAGAAGAAGAAGGAGAAGAAGAAGAAGAAGCTGATGAAACGCCCCCCCCCTCCCCTCTGACTCTCACCTTGACCACCACCTTGTTTCCGTCGCTGGCCTGCAGGCTGAAGTGGACGATCTCTGGACTGAGCCCCGTCTCCATCTGATCGTACATCTGGTGACACGTCTCCATCAGCTGCACCGCCAGGTCCATGTGGTCTCCAGAGAGCCCGTTATGGGCCCCCAGAGCCAAGGTCCCCGGAAGGAAGCACACCAGGTGGTCCTGGAGAGGACAGAGAGAGATAATGATGATGAGGGGTGGATCGATCAGACGAGCTGATGGGGAGAAAATCTGACAGCAGAGACAACGAGTGATTCAATAAAAGCACAAAGACTCATTGATTGAACAATTGATTGAATGAGGTTTCATTGTCTGTGATGGGAGCTCATCCAGTTTTATCTGTGTGTGAAATACTAGATGACAACCAGGGGTCCTTGGGGTCCTGCTGCCTTCAACTTACTAAACTATAGACGGATAAAGTTGGACAAGAAATGTACATTTAGAATATGATATATAAAACCACAAGCTTTGCCTTAAAGGTTTCCAGCAGGCCCTGGATAACTCAGGCTTGTTACCCCCTGATATGTCTGGATTTTGCTGTGGTCTTTGGTTTCCAGCACCCTATTCTATGTGGTGGTGTGCTGGAGAGGAAGCACTAAGGAGAGACATGCCGGCCGACTGGACAGACTGGTGAGGAAAGCTGGCTCTGTTGTGGGAGCTGAACTGGAGAGCATCACTCTGATTAAACTGCTCACCATCATGGACAATAAAGGGCAAAAACTTTACAACACCATCATCCAGCAGAAGAGCATTGACATGCAAAACTGACAGATCGGGCAAATCATTTGTCCCAAGAACCATTCAACTGCACAATTCTCTGCATAATCTCCTCCCTATTTACTATGTCTACTGGATATGCTAGCCCTCAAACATAGTCACTTTATTTCGCCTATTTTTATTATCTAATGCTGGTCTCTAAGGGCGCTTTCTCACCTATCTGGTTTGGTCCGGACTTTAGGACTTTCCAGTTTGATCTGAACCTAAATTCCAGGTGTCAAAGGTGCCACAAAAGGACCAAAGTTTGGTCCGACCAGAAGAGGTGGTCTCGGTCCGGACCAAACCAACCAAGGTCCGAACCTTTTGCAGTGTGAAAACAGCTTTTTTTATAGTTCAGACCTTTGTATCAATGACAGGAAGGATTTTGCCATAACTGTCAGGATTGGAGCCGTTTTCTCCTCCTCTCCTGTCGACGGTGATAGTTTTTCATGATATGGAGGCTCATCTAGTGAACACCAAGCTCTCTCATGTGTTGCTCATTAAGCTGCTGCTGCTGGTAGCTAAAGACCAGTAAAAGTATCACCACAGGTAAAAGGTGTCTCCTGGGTTCATTTAGTGTAAACACGTTCAGGAAGTAAATCTGAGGTCAGATGGCGGCCGGCCTAACAACGCAGCGTAACCAAAACTAAATGAACCAGGAAGTCCACAGGGAGATGACGTGTCCAGTAGAACTGTCTTGTAAAGTCGTTATTGCACTGCCTTGTCTTACCTTTTAGCACCTTAACAGGCACACTGTTTCTTCTTATGTGTTGTGTGTTGTATATGTATGTTTGTATGTGAATGCTATGTGTGATCCCTGAGCTACTTGGAACCTGAATTTCCCCCCAGGATGAATAAAGTTTCTATCCATCCATCTATCCATCTATCATACATCTCACCATCCATCCATCCATCCATCCATCCATCCATCCATCTATCCATCCATCCATCTGGCCATCTATCTATCTATCCATCCATCCATCCATCCATCCATACATCTCGCCATCTATCCATCCATCCATCTCGCCATCTATCTATCCATCCATCCATCCATCTCGCCATCTATCTATCCATCCATCCATCCATCTCGCCATCTATCCATCCATCCATCTCGCCATCTATATATCTATCCATCCATCCATCCATCCATCCATCCATCTATCCATCCATCCATCTATCTCGCCATCTATCTATCCATCCATCCATCTCGCCATCTATCTATCCATCCATCCATCTCGCCATCTATCTATCCATCCATCCATCCATCCATCCATCCATCCATCCATCCATCCATCCATCCATCCATCTCACCATCCATCCATCCATCCATCTCACCATCTATCCATCCATCCATCCATCTATCCATCTATCCATCCATCCATCTACTGACTCTTGGGGAGTTTCTCTACCATTTTGGGGTTGAAGCGGCTGTGGGACAACTCTCCCACAAAGGTCAACTTGTTGGATCCCGTCTGTCTCACAAGGTGTTTCTTCACTCCCTCCATGGCCTGCAGGTAGTCCTCCAACAGGCTGCAGGACACACACAGGACAGGTGACAGATATGAATATTACTCAGCAGGATATTAGACATATTAGTCACTCTGTAGTGACTTTGTTTAGGGCTGAAGTTAATATCACAGCTTTAAAAAGAAAACTTGTTTTCTGGTGTTTCACAATATGGAAAATACAAGAAACATTATATAGAAAATACTCAAAGTAGTGCAATGCGGGGTGCTTCAACACATTTTGTCTGACTTAGAAACATTCACAAAATCCTTCTAAAAAGATAACATACTGTAATATGATCATGTTACTACAATATGGTTCCACTAAAGACTGATATGATAATATTTCTGACTTGGTGTAGCTGCAGCTTGTAAGCCGTACAGCTTAAAGACTTACAGTCATATCAGGTCGTGTAATCCTCAAAATGTGTGTCGACACTTTGGAACTTTGTGTACGAGTCCTGTAAGTCTTTGCATGTTTGGTCTTTGGTCGCTAAACTAATTCTGGAATTTAAAAAAAAGCACCTAGACCTGCTTTATAATTGTTGTGAGAAAATATATAAAACATTGTATGCATTTAATCCAATAGAGTGTGTTATTAATAAGGCAAAAATGCAGTAATGATCCAAGGTTATTATAGTTCACGACAACTAACAAAATATACAAAAAACTTGAATTGAAAAAATATTTTTGTTAACTGAAATACAAATAAAAACGAGAGGTTAAAAAAACAAAAACAATAACTAACTGAAACTGTATTTTGTGGTTCCAAACCAACTAAAACTAACTAAAATTATAGTGAAAATGTCCTTCGTTTTCGTCTTTGTCAACTTTTTTCATCCGTAAACCTTTTTGGTTGATATGAAATCTATTTCATCTATCTGGTTTATGACTTAATAAACTTATTGGGGCTGAGATGGATCAGACAAAGGAAATAAAGGAAACATTTATTGTGACCTTATTGAATCTGGACCCAACAAATACCCCATTACAAAACAACTACAACTAATAAAAACTAAACTATAACTAATAAAAACTAAACTAAAATGAATGAAAAAAATTCACAAATGTATGAGAAAAAAATTGTCGAATTTATGAGAAAAAAAGTGACAAATTTACAAGAAAAAAGTGGCAAATTTATGAGAAAAAAGTGACAAATTTAAAGAAAAAATTGTCAAATTTATGAGAAAAAAAGTAACAAATTCACAAGAAAAAAGTGACAAATTTACAAGAAAAAAGTGACAAATTTACGAGAAAAAAGTCACAAATTTACGAGAAAAAAGTCACAAATTTACGAGAAAAAAGTCACAAATTTATGAGAAAAAAGTGACAAATTTGAAGGGAAAAACTGTCAAATTTATGAGAAAAAAAGTGACAAATTTACAAAAAAAAAGTGACAAATTTACAAGAAAAAAGTCACAAATTTACACGAAAAAAGTGACGAATTTACACGAAAAAAGTCACAAATTTAAAGAAAAAAATTGTTTAAAGTGTTTTTCTTCTGTGGTAACTTTAACACAAAATTAAAACTTAAAAACTCATTAAAAGTAACTGAATTTGAAAACAAAAAATCACAACGAAATTAAAACTAAAACTAATGAAAAATCCAAAACTATTATAACCTTGCCCGCCTCATCTGAGCTTGGGATATTGACCTGTCTTAATTTGCCACTACATAATCCAATACGCATATAAATCTCACTGTTTACAATACGGCACCTTTAACATCCAGCTTCTCTCCCAATCACAGAGCCTGAAACTAGAAACAGAAAGATAAACTCACTCGTCCTCCGTCTTCCCTCCCTGGATCCACTGCTTCAGCAGGTATTCGTAGTAGCTGTCTGCTCTGGCTCCCAGCGTGAACACTCCTTTATGGGTGAACTGTCCACTGTTGGTGTTGATGAACATGGGCACCAGGCCGTCGTGTTTCCCCGGCAGGTTGTGGACCAGCTTCATCACCTCGTTCACCACGTCCTCCACACAAAACACACAACATCAGCTCCATTAACGTCTAGACACGAGGTAATCAACCCAGCAGACTCACACACTCACTGCTGTGTGTGTTTGTGGGGGCTAATATGTTTAAAAATACTGTTTTAAGCAATTTATCATTGGAAAATTATTGGCAATTTCACACTTTGATGGAATCGTCTCATCAGAAGCTTCGTCCCAGAGAAATTACTCACACTTTGGGCTTAAAATCACTCTGGAATCACTCAGAAAGTGACAACATGATGGATTTAAAGCTGATCTCAGCTCACGCTCCTCACTTCAGTCACACAAATACACACAAACACACACACACACACACACACACACACACACACACACACACATACATAGACACACAGACACACACACACACAGCTGTATTTAATGTCTGATTTCAACTGAACTGAAACCCTCCATCAAAAATCTAATCGCCTCCATTTATTCACTCCATATCAGAGAAGTGGAAGTAATGCTGGATCATAGTTACTGGACACACACACACACACACACACATTAGAGCAGTGATTCCAGGGGGGCCCCAAAGATCCAAGGGAGGTTGCAAAGCCCTCTTGATTTTAAGGGGTGTAATAAATCTAATGTGCTAAATATATACATCTATACCAGGAGTCTCAAACTGACCAAAAAAAGACACAAAATTACTAAAAAAAAGAAACAAAATGACAAAATTTAAAAAAAAATACAAAAAATGACCAAAAAAAGACACAGAATTACAAAAAAAAACTAAATTACTTAAAAAAGAAATAAAATGACCAAAACAAGACACAGAATTACAAAAAAAAGACGCAAAAATATTTTAAAAAAGACACAAAATGACCCTTTAATTATTTTGTGTCTTTTTTAAATAATTTTGTGTCTTTTTGGGTAATTTTATGTGTTTTTTTTAGTCGTTTTGTGTCTTGTTTGGTCATTTTGTGTCTTTTTTTTAATAATTTAGGTTTTTTTTCTGTCATTTTGTGTCTTTTTTGTAATTTGTGTATTTTTTTTGGTCATTTTGTGTCTTTTTTAAATAATTTAGTGTTTTTTCAGTAATTTTGTGTCTTTTTTGGTCATTTTGTGTGTGTTTTTTAGTAATTTATTTATTTTCCTGTCATTTTGTGTCTTTTTTTGGCCATTTTGATATTGCCTCCAGCGGCCCCCAGGTAATTTGAGTTTGAGACCCCTGGCTTGAAGGTATATATTTAACCCACAAGATTTATTACACCCCTTAAAATGAAGAGGGCTTCACGACCCCCCCTGGATCTTTTGGCCCCCCCTGTTGTGAACCACTACCCTAGAGCCCATGTTCCTGGACTAAAGGCCTGGGGGTCCTACCTGGTACTGGGGGTCCTACCTGGTTCTGGGGGTCCTACCTGGTTCTGGGGGTCCTACCTGGTTCTGGGGGTCCTACCTGGTACTGGGGGTCCTACCTGGTACTGGGGGTCCTACCTGGTACTGGGGGTCCTACCTGGTTCTGGGGGTCCTACCTGGTACTGGGGGTCCTACCTGGTACTGGGGGTCGTACCTGGTACTGGGGGTCCTACCTGGTTCTGGGGGTCCTACCTGGTACTGGGGGTCCTGGGTGAGGCGGCTCAGCTCTCTGAACTCCAGCTGGATGCTGGTGACCTCGGCCAGCGTGCTGTCAGAGGTCCAGCGCGGCGGGTGGGCCGTCCCCTTCCCGATGTTCACGTCTGAGAACGGGATCTTTGACGGAGTCTTGAAGGCCGGCATCAACCTGGAGCCCAGATCTTTCTTTAGGGGGAGACAGGAAACACAACCACAGTTATTGTTTGAGTTAAACATCGTTGAATAAATCTCTGCCAGGTGTTTGGCTGCATGTTTTTGCCTGTGTGTGTGTGTGTGTGTGTGTGTGTTTGTGTGTGAAGCATGTGTATCTGGAGGAGTGTGCGCGCTTACGCGCATGTGTGTTTACGTGTATCTGTAAGATCAAATGCTTTGATCAGAGCAGAGCAATCAACAGAATTAACTGACACCAACTGTCAATGTTCCGGAACAGACGTGGACAGACTGGAATTTCTGGCCTCGAACAGAAAGCATTTTTGGCAAAACCATAATACCTATCATTGATCTGACTTCACTTAGAGCTTCCTGAGTTCTTCCTGAACGTCTACATATGTTTTTTGGGAAGAAAAATGAAGAAAAAGCCTTGTTAGAGCGATCTAAAAAAACTGTTACATCTCCCTTTTTCAGAAATCTTCCTGCGTTTTTAACATGGGAGCCAATGAGGCTGTTGGTGGTGTTGGTGGATCATCTGTGCGTCCTACGCCCAAACTATAACTCTGACAGCTTTACCAGAGGATTGTGAGGGAGAAGACTAATTTTCCTACGTTTCTATGTATAAATTATTTCTGTAGAGTGGAATTTGCGGCCTGGAGCGCAGTTTTCAAATTTATTTTTTGACAGTTTTTTCTCTCCCTCTACACTCTGGCGATGATGTCACACACTGTGACACGAACATTCCGTGCAATACACACCCATTATAATCTCAGAATTTCTCCAAAAATGATCATGGTCATTGAACAGGGATTGATAAAAAACTATATGACCTATCGAAACGTGGATTAATACACCGATACACAAGACTTGTGTCTACTGTTTAAAGTTTAAATGGAGTCTCTAGGTGAAATTATGCCGGAGAAGTAGACGTTTAAAAATCTCCAATTATTGTTCTTTTTCACTCATTTTTTTCCGGCCGTCCCATTCACTTCAATGCAAAATTTTGGGCAGTTTTTTGCGACTAACGTCGCGAAAAATTCATATTCTGTAGAGAAAAGTAATAGCACACCGATCCCGATCAAACCGCATGTTTTGAGCTTCACCCCGTGGCCCTAATAAGCTTTTTTTCTGTGTAACATGTGCAATAAGCTTTTCCTTTTCTCTTTTTTCCTGAACAGAAGTGTAATGTTTTGTGCACAATGTATGTGTGCAGAATTTGCAATCATTTGCAGCTTTGCCATGTGTCTCTGTTTGCAGTCCCTTATTTTGTAATTTATGTGTGTTGTTTGTTTGTTTGTTTGTTTGTTTGGTGGGTGCATGCCTTGTTTGGTTATTTATTTAATATTTATCTTTTTTGCACTGACGGGAGAGCTGTGCCTCAATTTCATTGTGCTGAAGTATTTTTTATACTAGCGTGCAATGACAATAAAGACTCTAAATCTAAAGTCAGACAGTTTAATGTCTGTAACAGTGACTCACAGCTTTGTCCAGGAAGAGCTGGTCTCCTGTTAGATGGAAGGTGCTCAGCAGGCCTCCAAGGACTCGGATGGTCGTCTCAAACAGATTTACGTCCACATTCTTGTCGAAGGAGAGCTCTTTCTCCACCCAGTCCTTCGCTTCCGCAAACTCTGTGAGGAGTGAGTCAGAGACCAGAAGTTAGAGACGGAGATAAAGAACGGCTGACGTCAGTTTAACTGAGGATCAAAGATCATTTTCAAGAGTTCAACATCAAGAGTTTTGCCTCCAGTGACATTATCAAGTGCTTTTATTACGAGTCCCAGAAAACTCCACTGATTTAATATCACACTTCACGTCAGAAGGGCCAGAAGAACATTTAAATTAAAAAGATTAAAAGTGATGCAGAGATATTTGTCTTTTTCAGACACTTCATTTGTCAAAACTTGGCACCAATATTACCAACACAGCAACTTTATAATGTGGCCTCAAGAGTTAACTAAATATTATTGAAAAAACATCTCTTAAATGGATACATATACCAATTATGAAATTGTTATGAATAAATGAACTCCATTTAACCTTTTTTGAGGCGAATAACTATATTTGGTAACTTCAGTGGATATCAAAATGGGGTCGAGAAAAAAGTTGCAAATTTACTACATTAAAGTGGCAAATCTACAAGAAAAAAAGTTGTAGATTTACGAGATTTAAAGTGGTGAATCTAAGAGAAAAGTTGCTTTTTTCCCACTTCTTTTTCATAAATCTGTGACTTTTTTTCCACACAGATTTGCCACTTTAAATCTCTTAAATCTGCAACTTTTTTTCTTGTAGATCTGCCACTTTAATTAAGTAATTTGGAACTTTTTTCTCAGAATATTTTTATTTTTTATTTTGGATATCCGCTGAAGTTACCAAATACGGTTCTTCGCCTGATAAAGGGTTAAGATATAGATAGAATACTAACTACTACGTAATAAACAGCTATATAGTATTAAATTATATATAACATCCAGCTTTAAGTGACGGATATTAAATGTAAAGATGAAATAACATCTCCTTAATGGATATATATGGAAATTATTACTATTAATTAACTATTAAAAATATAGAATAATATGTTAGTAAGGTATATCAACTACTACGTAATGAATATAGCTATAGTGTATTAAACTATGTAGGAAATCTATCTTTAAGTAAAGGATATTAAACATAAAGATGTAGAAAGAAATTCTAAAATAGAACGATGTAGAATGGAGAAAAGATCCTGATTTCGAAGCGTTGCTATCTTTTATATTCTTGGTTTTGTTTTTTTTTGTTTTGTTTTGTTTTTTGCTTCACTATTCCCATTAATAACTCTTTAAGTTTAATTTAATTTGTATGTACTGTAATATTTAAAAGACACAAAAAGACTAGAAAAAAGAGACAAAATGACAAAAAAAGACACGGAAGACACAAAATGACAAAAAAAAAAGAGACAAAATGACAAAAAAAAGAGACAAAATGACAAAAAAAAGACACAAAATGACAAAAAAGACACAAAATGACCAAAAAAAGACACGGAAGACATAAAATGACAAAAAAAAGAGACAAAATGACAAAAAAAGACACAAAATTACAAAAAAGACACAAAATTACAAAAAAAGACACGGAAGACACAAAATGACAAAAAAAAGACACAAAATGACAAAAAAAAGAGACAAAATGACAAAAAAAGACACAAAATTACAAAAAAAGACACAAAATGACAAAAAAGACACGGAAGACACAAAATGACAAAAAAAAAGAGACAAAATGACAAAAAAAAGACACAAAATTACAAAAAAGACACAAAATGACCAAAAAAAGACACAAAATTACAAAAAAGACACAAAATGACCAAAAAAAGACACAAAATGACAAAAAAGAGACAAAATGACAAAAAAGAGACAAAATGACCAAAAAAGACACAAAATGACCAAAAAAAGACACAAAATGACAAAAAAAGACACAAAATTACAAAAAAGACACAAAATGACCAAAAAAAGACACAAAATGACAAAAAAGACACAAAATGACAAAAAAGACACAAAATTACAAAAAAGAGACAAAATTACCAAAAAAGACACAAAAAGACAAAAAAAGACAAAAAATTACAAAAAAGACACAAAATGACAAAAAAAAGAGACAAAATTACAAAAAAAAGACAAAATTACAAAAAAGAGACAAAATGACAAAAAAATGACACAAAAGTACAAAAAAGACACAAAATTACAAAAAAAGACACAAAATTACAAAAAAGAGACAAAATGACCAAAAAAGACACAAAAAGACAAAAAAAAAGAGACAAAATGACCAAAAAACACACGGAAGACACAAAATGACAAAAAAAGACACAAAATTACAAAAAAAAGACACAAAATTACAAAAAAAGACACAAAATTACAAAAAAAAGACACAAAAAGACATGAAAAGGATTAAAAATGGACAAAATAGTCCAAGACTCCACAGAGTTAAATGCACACTCCTACATGTGGCCCTGTGGTAGTGTCGGTGAAAAATTGTGGCCCTCTCCAGCATTTAAGTTGCATTGTCCCCCATAATGTTCCTTTAAGGATTACTGGGTCAGGGTTCTTATGGGTTAAATGATCTCCAGCCTAAAGACAGAGAAGGAGAATAACTGACCTTCTTTGAGGCCCAGGATCCACATGGTGTCCAGAGAGTCGATGAGCGTCAGCCCCAGTCCGAACCACTCGCCGAAAGACTTGGAGATGGGCTTCAGCTCGTCGTGGCCCCAGGCGAACGCCTTGTAGCCTTTCCAGGCATGTCTGAAGGCTTCACGTACCGCCTCCAGACGCTCCACCGCTGGAACTACAGACACCAGATCCACACAGGCAGGAATAAGTGATAACAGACTCATCTCACAGGTTTGGGTTCCTGCAGGATGCTCGTCTCATTTTCTGATGATTCCAGCAGAAGGGATTTATTATTATTTATTCTGGGCCGAGCACTGATACGACTGCTTTGAGCCCAGCTGGGTTTTTATTCTGCAGGTTAGAAGTCTTCAAACTTTAAGTTAAAAAAGAAGAAATAAAAAGGTGCGGAGCTTTAAACAGCCGGACAACGTTGCTTGGAGGGAAAAGTTTCTTACTGCAGCCAGAGAAAAGTTTTCTCTGTTCCAGGAAGAACAGAATAAAAGAGGAGAATCTCAATGATGGAGGACTGGAGGAAAGAATCACAATGAAATCTGATGGTTTCACAGATTTACATTATTTAGTGCACATCTTTGGTTTTCACACCAAACAAGATGTGAAGTGATAACTCTGCCTCTGAGAACTTGTGATGGATATGTTTTGTTAGTTTATGATGTTTTAAAGACTCAACTAGAGCTGCACGATTATGGCCAAAATGATGATCACTATTATTTTAATCAATATTGTAATCAAGATTATTAATCATGATTATTCGTCATGTTAGGGAAAACATCTGTATTTTTATTGCACTACTTTTAAACAAACAATAGCAACAGTTTTTAGTGTCTGGTGCTTGTTGTAAACAAACAGAGATCGCTAACTGTTAGCCTGTTAGCACATACACACTTTACTGCTACAGAGCTAACTGTTAGCCTGTTAGCACATACACACTGTACTGCTACAGAGCTAACTGTTAGCCTGTTAGCACATACACACTTTACTGCTACAGAGCTAACTGTTAGCCTGTTAGCACATACACACTGTACTGCTACAGAGCTAACTGTTACCCTGTTAGCACAAACACACTGTACTGCTAAAGAGCTAACTGTTAGCATGTTAGCACATACACACTGTACTGCTACAGAGCTAACTGTTAGCATGTTAGCGCATACACACTGTACTGCTACAGAGCTAACGGTTAGCCCGTTAGCACATACACACTGTACTGCTACAGAGCTAACTGTTAGCATGTTAGCGCATACACACTGTACTGCTACAGAGCTAACGGTTAGCCCGTTAGCACATACATTGTCTCCAGTCGCTTTTTTGAAAAATAGTCTCTAAGGGGGTCTGAAAAGTCGCTAAATATAACAACAAAGTTGCTAAGTTGCCAACACTGCTTCACCGGCTTTTTTAAATGTCGCGTGTTGTTGTGGCGTCCAGTACTACGTCACATCCTGCTTAGTGTTCTATCCAATCAGCAACCAGGCTTTTTTCAGGAGATAAAAACGGCCCGCCCCCTGGTGGTTGGTGGACTACTGGTGTAGAAAGTGTTGATTAGATATGCAGGAGAGACGCATTTTGGAAATAAATGGAAATATCGCCGACAATCAGGTTAATTTAATCTTGGCGGCCAAAATCGTGATCAACATTAAAAAATTAGATTAATTGTGCAGCCCTAGACTCAACTATTTCTGTATAATTTAGAATAACACCCTTATTAATTGATAATCGTTGGCTGCAGACCTTCTACCTTAAATTCTCAAGTTCACTTGCTGTATAAAGCACTTATTAAGAATTAAAAAATAAAAGTAATCCAGTGCGTACCTTCTGGTGGGACGGCGTCAGCGGTGTTAACCGGAGCTGGAGGAGCTGCAGCTTCTCTCTCTCCAGCTGATGGAGGAGGCTCAGAGGCCTGGTCCGCCTCGATCAGAGCTCCTCTCCAGCTGCAGACACAAGGGGAACACTGGTCTTATGATTGGATCGTTTATAACTCTGATACATGTTCTTTGGAGGTTGTAACACACAGCAGCAGCAGCAGCAGCAGTGTAGAGCAGTAAATAAAAACCAGGTCACCTGACGATCTTCTTCTCTTTGTCCTCCTCTGCTTCTACTTCCTGAACCGCCTCTTGAACTGGTTTTTTCTCTCCGCCGCCGGTTTCATTTCCATCTTTCTGCAGGCTCGGTGGACCTCTCTTGTTTGGGAAGATCTTATTCTGAGGAGAAAGAAAGTGTTAAGTATTCATATTAGGGCTGGGCGATATTTCGATATAAAAAATATATCGTTATGTTTTTAAATATGATATGGAATTAGACCATACATAAAAATGTATACTTCTTCTTCTGCTTTAAGAGCAGAAATTGCTTCTCGTGATTTTACTCTCTCTAGATTACAATTCTGATTTTCTGTTGTTAATATTAACCAATTGTTTATTTCTAACACTGCAAAAACAGGCAAATGATCTCTTACATCAGTCAATAATAATCCATTGTTTATCTTCCCATCAGTTATATTGATACAAATATTATCAATTAATGTTGCACTATTCTTAGTTGTTCTAGTAGGCTTTAAAATTAAAGGGTAGAAACCTAAACTTAACATTGTGTTAAAAATTCAGCAGTTTTCATCATCCTCTTTGCTCTTAAAAGTGGAAGCTTACGTATAACTTTGTTGCATCATATTGAAACTATGTCTCAGATGAATTAAACTGTGAGAGCTCATTGTTGTGATGGTGATGTGGCTCTGACCTTATTAATGGGAGGTTTGGGCAGAATGGGGACCGCTGGTCCTCGGGGCTCCTCCACCACCACCACCGGCTCCACAGCTCCAGCATCTGGGTCCACAGCTGGGCCCACGTGGGGCCCCGCCACAGGGGGAGGAGGGGCTTTATCTGCCTCCTGGTCCAACAGGGACTTCACTTCTACAGGAAGATCCTTCAGCTCTCCGTCGTTCAGCTCCAGCCACTCCTCCCTGTCAGAGAGGCCTTTAACACACAGAGGAGGATCAAACAAGACTCCATAGATCAGCTGGTCTCAACATGGGGGTCCCGGCCCCAGTTGGGGTCCCCAGATGATTTCTGGGGGTCGCCAAATCATTTTGAAAGTCAGCTCTGTCTCCACTGTGTTAAAGTGTTCATGTGTTAATGTGTTTTAGTCTTTTTGGTCATTTAATGTCTTTTTTTTGGTAATTTTGTGTCTCTTTTGGTCATTTTGTGTCTTTGGTCATTTTGTGTCTTTTTGGGGGTCATTTTGTGTCTCTTGGTCATTTTGTGTCCTTTTTTTTGTCATTTTTTTGTCATTTTTTTTTGTCATTTTGTGCCTTTTTTGGTAATTTTGTGTCTTTTGTTGGTAATTTTGTGTCTCTTGGTCATTGTGTGTCCTTTTTTTGGTCATTTTGTGTCCTTTTTTGTCTTTTTTTTTGTCGTTTTGTGTCTTTTTTTGGTCATTTTGTGTCCTTTTTTTGGTCATTTTGTGTCTTTTTTGGCCATTTTGTGTCTTTTTTGGTCATTTTTTGTCATTTTGTGGTCAATTTGAGTCCCTTTTTGCTTAATTTTATGTAATTTTTTGGTCATTTTGTTAAAAGTAACAATAAAATATAAAAAATATATAAATGCATAGACAGGGAGATGTTTAAGTTGTTGTCTGCTTCGTTATTTGTCCAAAATTACTCATATCAGCTGAGTTTGTCTGATCTGAACTATGAGATTCTGTTCAGTGAGACAACATGCAGGTTAAATTAGGGATCGCAACTCATAAAGGTTGAGAACTACTGCTCTAGATAACTGTATTTTATAGTTTTATTGTCTGACAAATTGTTAAAACGGACTCTTCACGGAGTCATGGAAAGTTTTCATCTGAACTCCAAAGCTCAAATACATTAATCATCCTTTAGCCTCAGAGTCTGAGCAGGAATACATTTTATCCCAGTCTGCAAAATAAATTGCAGATCTGTCTACTCTGGAGAGGGATCTTATAAATCTCCGTTTTTGGGTGTGAAAAAAATTCTATCTTAGTGTGGACAAAAAGCCAGAATCAAGAAGTTTCAGATTTAACCATCTTGGTGTGGACGTGTTCTGAGAATCTAATGTCGTGCATTTAGCATACAGGAGTTTATGCAAGTCAGCTCAAGAAAAAATCTTATATATAGGCGAAAATCACAGATTAGCCTCAAAGGGCTTTACAGACTACAACAGGGATTCCCAAAGTGTGGTGCGCGGACCCCCAGGGGTGTTGGTTGTTGTTTACACCAGTAGTTCTCTTTTTGAGTCGCGACCCCCAATTTAACATGCATGTTGTCCATGACCCCCGCTCACTGAACACAATCTCACACGCACAGTTCAGATCACCCAAAAAAGAAACAAAATGAACAAAAAAAGACACAAAATGACCAAAAAAAGACACAAAATGACCAAAAAGACTAAAACACATTAACACATGAACACTTTAACACAGTGGAGACAGAGCTGACTTCCAAAATGATTTGGCGACCCCCAGAAATCATCTCGAGATCCTGAATGGGGTCGGGACCCCCAGGTTGAGAATAGCTGGTTTACACGACTGTTCATTTAAATTAAAACCACCATAAGGCGTTATGATAAGAAGACCAGTCATCAGAATTAAAAGCAACACATGTAGCTTTCAAAATAAGAGCATATGGATGGATGTATTAACAGCGTCCACCATAGAATTTACAAGAAGACTGTCAAAATAAGACGCCTTAAATCACCTACAATAATTACCTTATCTGTAATTAGTACTAGACTTGATAAAAACTCAAAGAATCGTGATAAAAACTCTGAATATGGGCCGGGAGGCTGGTAAATAGGATTTGGCTGTTGGATTTTCCAGGTGTGCACAAATACAAATGAGCACAGAAACTAATCTAAACAAAGACAGGAACAATCACAGGGCCTCATGTGGCGTTTCAGTCATTCACTGCAATTAATCATCAACACAACATCAAGACAACACAGACAATCCAAGTCATCAGCTAGTCATGCAGCATCAGCATCCCAACGAGTGTTTACCTCTCCACTGGTGTGTGATGCTGGGGTAGGAGAGCAGTCCAAACAGCAGCAGCAGAGCCAGCAGGAAGAGGATCAGGCTTCTCTGGAGCCGAGACAGCTGCTTCCATTTCTGTAGACAGATCACAAACAAAGACAACAACGCTCAAACATTTCTGTAGGCAGATCAAAAACAAAGCTAACAAAGCTAACAACGCTAACAACACGTCTTACGGCTCGGAATTCAAATCACAAGCATCTGTCAGGAGATTTAAGCGTTCCCCCGATGTGTTTAGATACTTCCTTTTGAAAAGAAGAAGCAGAATAAAGAGGATCCCCCCTGACCAAAAGAGACACAAAATGACCAAAAAAGACACAAAATGAACAAAAAAAGACACAAAATGAACAAAAAAGACACAAAATGACCAAAAGAGACACAAAATGAGCAAAAAAGACACAAAATTACCAAAAAATTACATAAAATTAAGCAATAAAGGACTCAAATTAACCACAAAATGACAAAAAATGACCAAAAAAAAGACAAATTGACAAAAAAGACACAAAATGACCACAAAAAAACACAACTTAACAAAAAAAGACACAAAATGGCCCAAAGAAGACACACAATGACCAAAAGAGACACAAAATGACCAAAAAAAGACACAAAATGACACAAAAAAGACACAAAATGACCAAAAAGAGGGGGGAATAAAGAGGACGCCCCCTCTTTATTCTGCTATTTTTCTAATAATGGTGCCCCGTATCTTACCCTGCAGGAACCCGACATGTTTCTCCAGCTGATGTGTGTTAACAACAGTGTCAGATCACAAACAAACAGTGGAGGTAAGCATCAGTAGCAGAGGGAGGGGCCGAGGGGCCGAGGGGCCGAGGGGCCGGGGCCCCTGAGGAGAGCAGGGAGGCTCCCACTCTGTTAGCTGCTCTAATTAACACCTGTGCAACACCATGAAACTGTGAGCTCAGCACCCCGAGGACCTGGTCTCAGGAGGCTTTCATTCACTTCACTGGCTCCACAACCACAACACCATCAACACATTATCTTCATTCTAACGGGGATTTTTAGTTTTTACAACCAGGGATTTTAGATCAAAGTTTCAGGATCTTTAATCTGCCGAATCTGACACGGATTTATGAATTATCTAAGGCAGAGGTCTCAAACTTGTGGCCCTCGTGACGATATTTTGTGGCCCCCACCTTGATATGAAAGTTTAATGTGAGTTTTATATGAATGGCACTTTACTGTGTTGTGTGTGGAAGGTCCCTTTAATTACGTTTTTTAATAACTAAAACTTAAAAATATTTTTGTGTCTTTTTTGGTAATTTTGTGTCTTTTTTGTTAATTTTGTGTCTTTTTTTGGTAATTTTGTGTCTTTTTAAAATAATTTTGTGTCTTTTTTGTTAATTCTGTGTATTTTTTTGGTCATTTTGTTTCTTTTTTAAGTAATTTAGTTTTTTTGGTCATTTTGTGTCTTTTTTTAAATAATTTTGTGTCTTTTTTAATAATTTTGTGTCTTTTTTTTGGTAATTTTGTGTCTTTTTTTGTCATTTTGTGTCTTTTTTTGTCATTGTGTGTTCTTTTTAAGTATTTTTGTGTCTTTTTTGGTCATTCTGTATATTTTTTGGTCATTTTGTGTCTTTTTTTGTCATTTTGTGTTCTTTTTAAGTATTTTTGTGTCTTTTTTGGTCATTCTGTATATTTTTTGGTAATTTTGTGTCTTTTTTGGTCATTTGGTGTTCTTTATAAGTATTTTTGTGTCTTTTTTGGTCATTTTGTGTCTTTTTTTGTCATTTTGTGTTCTTTTTAAGTATTTTTGTGTCTTTTTTGGTCATTCTGTATATTTTTTTGGTCATGTTGTGTCTTTTTTGGTCATTTAGTGTCTTTTTTTGGCCATTTTAAAACAATATAAAACCGTCTATTATAATAAGTAGTACTCATGCCTTTTTGGATTGTTTGTTGAAGTCCTTCTTGTTGTGCGAGGACACAAACTCAGAGCCAACAAGCCACTCAGAGGAAGATGATTTGCAGAGAATGGTTTTCTCAGGAACCATAAACTATAATAATCAGATCTGAGGAGCCCCAGGTAGAGGGGAGGCGTCTCAGCCATAAAGACCCTTTATAGACGAGCTGCAGGTTGATTTACTGCTGGAATAAAACGCTACACATCAGTCGATGACGAGCTGCTTCATCCTTCTCATTTAAAGGACTCAATGGATTCCTCTTTATAAGAGCTGACCGAGACATTTAGAAGAAACTGAAGTACAAGACAGAAGTTATATTAAATAAATCATTTTGCTTATAATCAGGGAATCTGCAGATTTTCTAAAAGCTGAATTAAAATAATATTGTCAATATGTACTTAGTGTTTTGGATGGATGGATTCCAAACTAAATAAAAGTGGGCACTCTTTTTACTAGTGTAATATGGAACATTTTTGCATTAAAATATCTAAAAAATAAATAGACCTATGATACATATTTTGTAGAGTTGTGTACTTTACATTATCCTAAATGCTTTCAACAATATTTAAACCCAGAGAAATCTGTTCAATCACTTTAAATCAAGATCATCTGTAAATTGACTTATTATCCTGTTAAAAAGTCAATTTTTAACACATTTTACAGGACACTTTTTAGATTTTAAACTATATTTTTTAAGGATTTTACTCATTACATGTCTGGATCAAGTCAAGTCAAGCCAAGTTTAGTTTATTTGTCCCAACTTGGACAACTTGGTTGCAGTCTCGGTGTATAAAAGACATAAAAAATAAAAATAAAAAAAGCCAATACATTCCAACACACATACATACACTCACCCACTCATAACATTATAGTCTATGGTTCATGTAGCATTCAAATAACCATAGATTGCTTAATTTTAAACTGATTTTCAAACAGTTTTGTTTGTTATAAACCTCAGAGTTGTGGTTGTGCTCTATTTGTAAAAGCCGGTGAAGCAGTGTTGCCAACTTAGCAACTTTGTTGCTAAAATTAGCGACTTTTCAGACCCCCTTAGAGACTATTTTTCAAGAAAGCGACTGGCAACAAATCCAGAGACTTTTTCTGGTGTTATTGGAGACTTTTGGAGACTTGTTCTTACTCCTCTTAAGGAGCCGCGGGGGCCAGAGGCTCTTCTTAACGAGCCACGGGGCCAGAGGCTCTTCTTAAGGAGCCGCGGGGGCCGGAGGCTCTTCTTAACGAGCCACGGGGCCAGAGGCTCTTCTTAAGGAGCCGCGGGGGCCAGAGGCTCTTCTTACGGAGCGGCGGGGGCCCGAGGCTCTTCTTAACGAGCCGCGGGGCCAGAGGCTCGTTAAGTTTCCTGTTTCCTGACTGTGAACAACATGTGGTGAATCTTTCATTCATCACTTCCAGCTGCACTATGAACATATATAGCACAGAAATCTGTCATTGCTTGGTGTAAAAATATGCTTCTGACTGATTGCACTTGAAGTATTTCCATTAAACTGATTAAAGTGCGTAACACCGTCGTAACCAGGGAACAACTGAAGGACTCTCACTGTGTCTGAGTTGTGCAAGAATTTAAAAAAAGCGTGTGAACAAAGCAGCAAAAGCCCCCTGAGGAAGAAAGCAGCAAAGAGACGTTGTGACATGCTAAGAGCAACACAATAAACCTGTAAAACCTGAGTTCCCACCCAACTATAGAGAGGAGGGACGAGGAGAGAGAGGTGGAAGAAATGTGAAAGTAAGGAGAAGAAGATTAAAGAAAATGTGTGACAGGAGAGAAAGTCTGAGATGAGCAGATTTGTTTTTATCTCGGTGTAGTGATCAGAGAGAGAAAGAGCTCAGGGGAAGCTTTTATCTGAAGAGTTGGAAAGTTCAGGCTGCTCCACAACAAAGGAGGAAGGATAATGGAAGACTGAAAGCTACCAATCGATCCGTCTCAAAAAAGATGCATTTCATAAAGAAAGAGGTGCTCTTTCTTTTCTTTTTTTACACCATTTATCTCAAGTGCAGCTCTGCCTCTCTGGTTGTGTTTTATTAAGCCACAGAGCTGCAAATCAATGAACAAGACGGCTTCATGGCAAATATTTGATTTACAAGATTGCGACATCAATATAAAGTAACTTGATTTCTCAGGCTTTTTATTAACTAGATTTGTAAAACCACATCTGATTATTTCATCAATGCGTCACAATGTGAGGACATTTGACAAATAAAAGGAAGATAACATAATGTCCCAGTGAGGTTTTGCCAATAGGAGCCTCAAGGACAGATTCATTAAATAATTATTCAAATCTCTGAACTGTGTAGGGACGAACACAGTTGATTTAAACAGGTATTCACTCATTTGGTGATTTGATGACGGTGGAGGACTATTTAACCTAAAAGAATCCAACACTTTAAATATTCTAGACCAGGGGTCTCAAACTCATATTACCTGGGGGCCGCTGGAGGCAGTATCAAAATGACCAAAAAAAGACACAAAATTACTAAAAAAAACTAAATTTCTTAAAAAAAGACACACAATTATCAAAAAAAAAGACACAAAATGGAAAAAAAAAAGACACAAAATGACAAAAAAGACACAAAATTACAAAAAAATAGACACAAAATTACCAAAAAAAAGACACAAAATTACCAAAAAAAGACACAAAATGACCAAAAAAGACACAAAATGACCAAAAAAAGACACAAAATTACTAAAAAAAAAGAAATTTCTTAAAAAAGACACACAATTATCAAAAAATACACAAAATTACCAAAAAAAGACACAAAATGAAAAATAATACTCAAAATTACCAAAAAAAGACACAAAATGAAAAAAAAGCACAATGACAAAAAAAGACACAAAATTACAAAAAAAGACACAAAATTACCAAAAAAAGACACGAAATTACCAAAAAAAGACACAAAATGACCAAAAAAAGACACAAAATGACCAAAAAAAGACACAAAATTACTAAAAAAAAGAAATTTCTTAAAAAAGACACACAGTTATCAAAAAGAAGACACAAAATGAAAAAAAGACACAAAATTACCAAAAAAAGACACAAAAATACCAAAAAAAAGACACAAAATGACAAATAAGACACAAAATTACCAAAAAAAGACACAAAATGACCAAAAAAAAGACACAATTATTTTAAAAAGACACAAAGTTACTAAAAAAAGACACAAAATTAAATTAATATAATATAAAAAATGTGTCCTATGTGGTCCACCTGGTCTGTGGTAGATCCCCCATCATGTTCCTTCAGGGATGAATAGATCTGGTGAAGATCATAGCATACAATTCCCATTATTTGTCACCTCTCTGCAAAAATATCAAGTTACAACCTAACATCCATATCTTCTACCCTGAGGTACTGACCTACATTTATTTATTTATTTTAGTGTTTATTTTCTGTTTTATTTATTTTATTGTCTCTTGTTCTGTTTGTTTATGATCAGCACTTTGTTGCGGCTGTGGTTGTTTTAAAGTGCTTTACAAATAAAGTTGAGTTGGGTGTGATTTAGTCAAACACGAGTTGAGCTCATTATCCGTGTTTCCTTTAGGGTAAAGAGTGAGAAAGTCTCAGGCCACGCCCCCTCTGAAGTCTCAGGCCACGCCCCCTCTCTAATGTCCTCTCACTCAGCGTGTCTCCATTATAACAAAAGGCCTCAGAGGGATTTAGAGACTCTGGAGGGGACGTTTGGTTTCGTTCGTCACGTCATCTCTGAAGGTTTTATTGGTGCAAAAGATCTGAGCCCCTCTCACAGTGGAATGTGTAGTTGTGTACAGTGATTGTGTATCGAATCAGTACATATGAAGTCACATAGTCTAGGAGTTGTGTACTTTTCTCCACAAATACAACACAACACTTACACATTCACTAATTCTTAATTACAGTCATTTAGTCATTTTTACATCTATTTTAATAGAGCACAATGCTAGGACAGATCTTACTTTCACATTTTTACATCTATTTTTGTCATTTTGTGTCCTTTTTAGTCATTTTTACATCTATTTTTGTCATTTTGTGTCCTTTTTTGTCATTTTTACATCTACTTTTGGTCATTTTCTGTCTTTTTTTAGTCATTTTTACATCTATTTTTGTCATTTTCTGTCTTTTTTAGTCATTTTTACAACCATTTTAATAGAGCACAATGCTAGGACAGATCTTACTTTCACATTTTTACATCTATTTTTGGTCATTTTCTGTCTTTTTTTAGTCATTTTTACATTTACAGTCATGGAATCATTCTTGATAATAACAAAAATCAAGAAAACCATGTGATTAGCCTTGTATTTCTTCATTGTGTTGAATAAGACCAGAATAATAGAAATCATGAAGCTTATTTGACAGGGAATTATTATCTATATAACATTACTTTATAATAAGTCTAAAGTAAACAAACCTTTGAATAGAGCTCAATGCTAGGACAGATCATTATTTATCTGAAATAAAGCAAAATTGAAATCTAAAGTGTAATGTGTAGTTGTGTACAGTGATTGTGTAGCGAATCAGTAAATTTGAAGTCACATAATCTATGAGTTGTGTACTTTTCTCCACAAATACAACACAACACGTACACAATCACAAATGCTTAATTACAGGCCCAAAAATCCTATTTTAGAAGTCACAGATTAAAAAACAGACAGGCTCACATTTTTGCTCCTATTGTTGTTGTATATTTGGTGCAAAACATATTCGTGTAGCTGTATCAAACAATGTGAAGTTATTATTATGTGAACAATATGTGCAAATCTGAATGTGAACTTGTGCAATAAATGTTCAATGTATGTAAAATAATTTCTCACAAAAATATTCCTGTTCTTTTAAAACACAAACACAAATCGATAAGTACAACTGCTCGAATCATTGTAAGACATTGAGCAGCAGCATTCATGTACAAAAGATCTCCGTAATCCAACAGATAGAAATGTTGCATTGATAAGACGCTTTTTTCACATTAAAATAAAAACACAACTAAGGGGCGTTGAGGCGAGGGAGCCCCTCCTCATTCTGGGTGTTGGACTGTAGAGGAAACACCAAACATTCAAAGTGTTTGTGTGTCTGTGTGTTAAAGTAAAGGTGTGCTGTAGAGCAGTAGTTCTCAACCTTTTTGAGTCGCGACCCCCAATTTAACATGCATGTTGTCCGTGACCCCCGCTCACTGAACACAATCTCACAGTTCAGATCAGACAAACTCGGTTGATACGACAAATTTTGGACGAATAATGAAGCAGAGATCAACTAAAACATCTCCCTGTCTGTGTTACTTTGGGATTTGTCAGAAAAAAAAAACAAAATTGCCAAAAAATGACATAAAATTAAGCAAAAAAGGACTCAAATTGACCACAAAATGACAAAAATGACCACAAAAAGACACAAAATGACCAAAAAAAAGACACAAGATGGCAGAAAAAAAAGAAACAAAATGACAAAAAAAAAGACACAAAATTACTAAAAACAGACACAAAATGACCACAAAAAGATAAACAAAACAACACAAAATGACCAAAAGACACAAAATTACCAATAAAGACACAAAATGATAAAAAAAGACACAAAATTACTAAAAAAAAGACACAAATTGACCAAAAAGGAAACAAAATGACCAAAAAAGACACAAATTGACCACAAAAAGATAAAGAAAACAACACAAAATGACCAAAAAAAAAAAAGACATGAAATGACCAAAAAGACTAAAACACATGAACACTTTAACACAGTGGAGACAGAGCTGACTTCCTAAATGATTTGGCGACCCCCAGAAATCATCTTGCGACCCCAGAGGGGCCAGGACCCCCAGGTTGAGAATAGCTGGTGTAGAGGACTCACCCTCCAGCAGGACTGTCTGCGGTGTTTCCCGTTGTTGTAGGCGTGACTGTGAGGATCACTGAGAGTCAGAGAGATGAAATCCTTTCTGGACGGTGGATACATCCTCTGGTCGGGGCAGACACACGCAGATCATAGAAGCTGCAGCAGGAAAATAAAATAAAAACACAGTTAGTCTTACTATGGAGATTTATTCAATTAAAATAATATGAAACTAAATGTGAAAGTAAGATCTGTCCTAGCATTGAAGCTGAAAAGATCGATGAATGATCGATCGACAGGAAATTATGTGATGACTGTCTTCATTATCAATCAATCATATTAGTCATCCGTGTAGTAAAATCACCACACTAAATGATTTAAATGTGTCACATCAGCCTCCACATACAACATGACAAACTATCCTGTGCAATGATATTTATTAATATTTTTTTCTAATACAATACTAAACACCATGGGTGTCTAACAACATCAGATGCCATTATATTAATTTATTGTTTGTTTTGTTCTAATACAATGCTGCACACCAAGCTTGAATTACAATCCAAGGTGCAACTATATTTTGCAATTATTCAGTGAATTTCTCTGGTGAGGGATCAATAAAGTTGTTCTTATTTTAAATTTCTTAAAAGTGAGAATACTTGCATTCCATCACTGTCAATGGGATACTTTTGAGATTTTGAACACTGGTAATTTTGGAGTCCCTGCATGCTAGTACGGTACAAAGACTCTAAACTAATAGGTCAAAATATCTTATATGTTAATAATAATTC